>NW_024608378.1:37500-60096 GCF_018296145.1 Oncorhynchus tshawytscha | reverse complement strand
GGAGTACACACACACACACACACACACACACACACACACACACACACACACACACACACACACACACACACACACACACACACACACGGAGGGAATGTTTTTGACTTCTACAAATTTGCTTCAAATAAAAACCGAGATGACTGCATTAAACTATGAACTGTTGGCTTTAGGCCTATTTCAATCATATTGTTCAATATATTGAGTTTTATTTTGCTACTTGTAGGCTACTGTCTGTAATTTGTCTCAACATATTTAATGATGTGTATCCTAACATGAACACAATGATGTGTCTGGCTAGACTGCAAACTCTCCTTCCAGACTCATATCAAACATCTCCAATCGAAAATCAAATCAAGAGTCGGCTTTCTATTCCGCAACAAAGCGTCCTTCACTCACGCTGTCAAACTTACCCTAGTAAAACTGACTATCCCGATCCTCGACTTCGGCGATGTCATCTACAAAATGGCTTCCAACACTCTACTCAGCAAACTGGATGCAGTATATCACAGTGCCATCCGTTTTGTCACTAAAGCACCTTATACCACCCACCACTGCGACTTGTATGCTCTAGTCGGCTGGCCCTCGCTACATATTCGTCGCCAGACCCACTGGCTCCAGGTCATCTACAAGTCCATGCTAGGTAAAGCTCCGCCTTATCTCAGCTCACTGGTCACAATGGCAACACCCATCCGTAGCACGCGCTCCAGCAGGTGTATCTCACTGATCATCCCTAAAGCCAACACCTCATTTGGCCGCCTTTCGTTACAGTACTCTGCTGCCTGTGACTGGAACGAATTGCAAAAATCGCTGAAGTTGGAGACTTTTATCTCCCTCACCAACTTCAAACATCAGCTATCTGAGCAGCTAACCGATCGCTGCAGCTGTACATAGTCTTGGTAAATAGCCCACCCATTTTCACCTACCTCATCCCCATACTGTTTCTATTTATTTACTTTTCTGCTCTTCTGCACACCAATATCTCTACCTGTACATGACCATCTGATCATTTATCACTCCAGTGTTAATCTGCAAAATTGTAATTATTTGCCTACCTCATGCCTTTTGCACACATTGTATATAGACTCTCTTTTTTTCTACTGTGTTATTGTCTTGTTAATTGTTTATTCCATGTGTAACTCTGGGTTGTCTGTTCACACTGCTATGCTTTATCTTGGCCAGGTCGCAGTTGCAAATTAGAACTTGTTCTCAACTAGCCTACCTGGTTAAATAAAGATTAAATAAATAAAATAAAAATAAAATGTGTCAAATATTAGTGCATTTTAATTGTTTAAGCATTAGAATAAGCCTCCTCAATACTTGAAGCCATAGGTGATAATAGTAGCTGATCTGTGGTCAGTATTGTGACATAATTATAATGTTAAGGAAATATTTGAATGGAGAAAGCTGATCTGAGAGCAGTGCTCCCTTTCCTTCTATACTATCAGTATTGATACGTGATACCTTGTTGTGCTGCTGATCCAGTTTCTACTGGTTTGCCTGATGATATGGGACTCTGCCCTGTTCACCAGACGTGCTACGTTGCCCTTAAACCTTGGAAATAGTAACACAAAATAAAAATAATGAGACTATAAGGACAACCAGTACTGAGTCAATGTGCAGGGTACCAGGTAGTTGAGGTAATAATGAGACTATAAGGAGTACCAGTACTGAGTCAATGTGCAGGGTACCAGGTAGTTGAGGTAATAATGAGACTATAAGGAGAACCAGTACTGAGTACCAGTACTGAGTCAGTCAATGTAATAATGAGACTAGGAGTACCAGTACTGAGTCAATGTGCAGGGTACCAGGTAGTTGAGGTAATAATGAGACTATAAGGAGTACCAGTACTGAGTCAATGTGCAGGGGTACCAGTACTGAGTCAATGTGCAGGGTACCAGGTAGTTGAGGTAATAATGAGGCTATAAGGAGTACCAGTACTGAGTCAATGTGCAGGGGTACCAGTACTGAGTCAATGTGCAGGGTACCAGGTAGTTGAGGTAATAATGAGGCTATAAGGAGAACCAGTACTGAGTCAATGTGCAGGGTACCAGGTAGTTGAGGTAATAATGAGACTATAAGGAGAACCAGTACTGAGTCAATGTGCAGGGTACCAGGTAGTTGAGGTAATAATGAGACTATAAGGAGAACCAGTACTGAGTCAATGTGCAGGGTACCAGGTAGTTGAGGTAATAATGAGACTATAAGGAGTACCAGTACTGAGTCAATGTGCAGGGTACCAGGTAGTTGAGGTAATAATGAGACTATAAGGAGTACCAGTACTGAGTCAATGTGCAGGGTACCAGGTAGTTGAGGTAATAATGAGACTATAAGGAGAACCAGTACTGAGTCAATGTGCAGGGTACCAGGTAGTTGAGGTAATAATGAGACTATAAGGAGTACCAGTACTGAGTCAATGTGCAGGGTACCAGGTAGTTGAGGTAATAATGAGACTATAAGGAGTACCAGTACTGAGTCAATGTGCAGGGTACCAGGTAGTTGAGGTAATAATGAGACTATAAGGAGAACCAGTACTGAGTCAATGTGCAGGGTACCAGGTAGTTGAGGTAATAATGAGACTATAAGGAGAACCAGTACTGAGTCAATGTGCAGGGTACCAGGTAGTTGAGGTAATAATGAGACTATAAGGAGTACCAGTACTGAGTCAATGTGCAGGGTACCAGGTAGTTGAGGTAATAATGAGACTATAAGGAGAACCAGTACTGAGTCAATGTGCAGGGTACCAGGTAGTTGAGGTAATAATGAGACTATAAGGAGTACCAGTACTGAGTCAATGTGCAGGGTACCAGGTAGTTGAGGTAATAATGAGACTATAAGGAGAACCAGTACTGAGTCAATGTGCAGGGTACCAGGTAGTTGAGGTAATAATGAGACTATAAGGAGAACCAGTACTGAGTCAATGTGCAGGGTACCAGGTAGTTGAGGTAATAATGAGACTATAAGGAGTACCAGTACTGAGTCAATGTGCAGGGTACCAGGTAGTTGAGGTAATAATGAGACTATAAGGAGAACCAGTACTGAGTCAATGTGCAGGGTACCAGGTAGTTGAGGTAATAATGAGACTATAAGGAGAACCAGTACTGAGTCAATGTGCAGGGTACCAGGTAGTTGAGGTAATAATGAGACTATAAGGAGAACCAGTACTGAGTCAATGTGCAGGGTACCAGGTAGTTGAGGTAATAATGAGACTATAAGGAGTACCAGTACTGAGTCAATGTGCAGGGTACCAGGTAGTTGAGGTAATAATGAGACTATAAGGAGTACCAGTACTGAGTCAATGTGCAGGGTACCAGGTAGTTGAGGTAATAATGAGACTATAAGGAGTACCAGTACTGAGTCAATGTGCAGGGGTACCAGGTAGTTGAGGTAATAATGAGACTATAAGGAGTACCAGTACTGAGTCAATGTGCAGGGTACCAGGTAGTTGAGGTAATAATGAGACTATAAGGAGTACCAGTACTGAGTCAATGTGTAGGGTACCAGGTAGTTGAGGTAATAATCAGGCTATAAGGAGATAATATGTACATGTCGGTAGGGGTATAAGTGACGAGGAAATCAGCATAGAGATTACATCTCCTCATCCAGGGAGTTCACACACACACACACACACACACACACACACACACACACACACACACACACACACACACACAGGGAGGGAATGTTGTGTTTGTTTAATATTGTTTTAGGACTATGAAAATGGACAAAATGATTAGCCTATGGATTATGAAAACAACAACAATAAATGGGAAAATGGGAGAGGAGAAATGACTAGAGACAGTGTTGTTTAACTCACTGACCAGGACCCATGAGTTCTTCTTACCTTTGTTCAGTAGTAAAGTCTCCCTCTCTAAAGGATATAGGACGACCCATAGACTTGTCACTCTTCATGGACACACAGCTGGGAACAGGGGAGGCTGGTCTCTCCTGCTGGATTGGACTTCAACACAACAGAGACAAACATTACATCTCTCATCTCCTCTGAGCTCAGATTCCAAAAATGTCACATTTCAGAAATGTTAGTAAATTAGCTTTATTTGTTTAAAGAAATTATGAATTAGATATTTTTCTCACCATCTAATCATGACATGTCAATTTAATGTCTTTCAATTGATGTTTCATTTCAGAGAGAAAATAATAATGGTTTTTTGCTAAATGCTATATATCTGCCTCACTCTCAGAGAAATCAGTAGTACTGCTAGGTTTTACACAGTAATAATATATATCTGCCCCTCTCAGAGAAATCAGTAGTATGCTAGGTTTTACACAGTAATAGACTATAATCTGGTACTGAGTATATATATCTGCCCCACTCTCAGAGGAATCAGTAGTACTGCTAGGTTTTATACAGTAATAATATATATCTGCCTCACTCTCAGAGAAATCAGTAGTACTGCTAGGTTTTATACAGTAATAATATATATCTGCCTCTCTCTCAGAGAAATCAGTAGTACTGCTAGGTTTTATACAGTAATAATATATATCTGCCTCACTCTCAGAGAAATCAGTAGTACTGCTAGGTTTTATACAGTAATAATATATATCTGCCTCACTCTCAGAGAAATCAGTAGTACTGCTAGGTTTTATACAGTAATAATATATATCTGCCTCACTCTCAGAGGAATCAGTAGTACTGCTAGGTTTTACACAGTAATAATATATATCTGCCCACTCTCAGAGAAATCAGTAGTACTGCTAGGTTTTATACAGTAATAATATATATCTGCCTCACTCTCAGAGAAATCAGTAGTACTGCTAGGTTTTATACAGTAATAATATATATCTGCCTCACTCTCAGAGGAATCAGAGAAATCAGTAGTACTGCTAGGTTTTATACAGCAATAATATATATCTGCCTCACTCTCAGAGAAATCAGTAGTACTGCTAGGTTTTATACAGCAATAATATATATCTGCCTCACTCTCAGAGAAATCAGTAGTACTGCTAGGTTTTACACAGTAATAATATATATCTGCCCCACTCTCAGAGAAATCAGTAGTACTGCTAGGTTTTACACAGTAATAATATATATCTGCCCCACTCTCAGAGAAATCAGTAGTACTGCTAGGTTTTACACAGTAATAATATATATCTGCCTCATTCTCAGTGAAATCAGTAGTAATGCTAGGTTTTACACAGTAATAATATATATCTGCCTCACTCTCAGAGAAATCAGTAGTACTGCTAGGTTTTACACAGTAATAATATATATCTGCCTCACTCTCAGAGAAATCAGTAGTACTGCTAGGTTTTACACAGTAATAATATATATCTGCCTCACTCTCAGAGAAATCAGTAGTACTGCTAGGTTTTATACAGTAATAATATATATCTGCCTCACTCTCAGAGAAATCAGTAGTACTGCTAGGTTTTACACAGTAATAATATATATCTGCCTCACTCTCAGAGAAATCAGTAGTACTGCTAGGTTTTATACAGTAATAATATATATCTGCCTCACTCTCAGAGAAATCAGTAGTACTGCTAGGTTTTACACAGTAATAATATATATCTGCCTCACTCTCAGAGAAATCAGTAGTACTGCTAGGTTTTATACAGTAATAATATATATCTGCCTCACTCTCAGAGAAATCAGTAGTACTGCTAGGTTTTACACAGTAATAATATATATCTGCCTCACTCTCAGTGAAATCAGTAGTACTGCTAGGTTTTACACAGTAATAATATATATCTGCCTCACTCTCAGAGGAATCAGTAGTACTGCTAGGTTTTACACAGTAATAATATATACCTGTCTCACTCTCAGAGAAATCAGTAGTACTGCTGGTTTTATACAGTAATACTATATACCTGTCTCACTCTCAGAGAAATCAGTAGTACTTCTAGGTTTTATACAGTAATACTATATACCTGTCTCACTCTCAGAGAAATCAGTAGTACTGCTGGTTTTATACAGTAATACTATATACCTGTCTCACTCTCAGAGAAATCAGTAGTACTGCTGGTTTTATACAGTAATACTATATACCTGTCTCACTCTCAGAGAAATCAGTAGTACTGCTAGGTTTTATACAGTAATAATAGGTTTTCAAATGTGACGGAAAGGCTCAATTCGGTCTCATGTCGTAACATTTGAAATTATGTTTTTTATAAAATTTATAAAATTAGAGACTCAGAGCTAGAAATTTTCATTTTATTTTTTATTTTATAATTTCACCTTTATTCAACCAGGTAGGCCAGTTGAGAACAAGTTCTCATTTACAACTGTGACCTGGCCAAGATAAAATGCAAAGCAGTGCGACACAAACAACAACACAGACTTACACATGGATAAAACTGACGTACAGTCAATATCACAATAGAAAAGTCTACATACAGTGTCTGCAAATGGCATGAGGAGGTAAGGCAATACATTGGCCATAGTAGCAAATTTATTACAATTTAGCAAATTAAAACTGGAGTGATAAATGTGCAGATGATGATGTGCAAGTAGTGATACTGGTGTGCAAAAGAGCAGAAAAGTAAATAAAAACAATATGGGGATGAGATAGGTAGTTGGATGGGCTATTTACAGATGGGCTGTGTATAGCTGCAGCGATCGGTAAGCTGCTCAGAGAGCTGAAGCTTAAAGTTAGTGAGGGAGATATAAGACTCCAACTTCAGCCATAACAACACACGCTCCAGCAGGTATATTTCACTGGTCATCCCCAAAGCCAACACCTCCTTTGGCTACTTTTCCTTCCAGTTCCCTGCTGCCAATGACTGGAACGAATTGTAAAAATCGCGACCAGTGAGCTGAGATAAGGCGGAGCTTTACATAGCAAAGCCTTATAGATGACCTGGAGTCAGTGGGTCTGGCGACGAATATGTAGCGAGGGCCAGATGTCTAGAGCATACAGTTCGCAGTGGTGGGTGGTATATGGGGCTGTGGTGACAAAAAGGATTGCACTGTGATAGACTACATCCACATTGCTGAGTAAAGTGTTGGAGGCTATTTTGTAAATTACATGGCCGAAGTCAAGGATCGGTAGGATAGACAGTTTTACGAGGGTATGTTTGGCAGTGTGAGTGAAGGAGGCTTTGTTGTGAAATAGGATGCCGAATCTAGATGTAATTTTGGATTGGAGATGCTTAATATGAGTCTAGAAGGAGAGTTTACAGTCTAGTCAGACACCTATTTGTAGTTGTCCACATATTCTAAGTCAAAAACCATCAGGAGTAGTGATGCTAGGCGGGCGGGCGGGTGCAGGCAGCAATCAGTTGTAAAGCATTTAGTTTTACTGGCGTTTAAGAGCATCCGGTGGCCACAGAAGGAGTATTGAAGCTCCTCTGCAGGTTAGTTAACACAGTGTCCAGAGAAGGGCCAGATGGATACAGAATGGTAGGATGGTCAGTTTTACAAGGGTAAAAGAAAAAAAAGGGTAAGAGCGACATCGTTGATATATACAGAGAAAAGAGTCGGCCCGAGAATTGAACTCTGTGGTACCCCCATAGAGAAGGTCCGGACAACAGGCCGATTTGATGGACTGTACTCTGGTGGTGGATGAAGACGGTGGCACAGTACTGTGTTTAATCGATGGCGGTTATGATATCGTTTAGTACCATGAGCGTGGCTGAGGTGCAACTGTGACCAGCTCTGAAACCGGATTGCGCAGGTACGGTTGTGTATATCATACACTACAGTTGAGGAACAATGGGAAAGTAATTCTGCTTTGATTCACTTGTAACCTCACATTTGAGAAAATGGCCATTGATTGTTTTGGTACCTACTAGAGAGCTCTTCTTTTGTCTACAGGGCAGATAATGTTTAAGTCAGATTCATGGTTTGTTATGCTATAAATTGTTATTTATAGTGGTGAAATGAACTAGAAAATGTTATATTTTGCAATTCTGAGTAATTAGTACTTCAGTAAGGAATTACACATTATTCAGTACTACTGCAGTTGCTACATAATTCCAATAGATGGCAGCATAAGACCACAAATGACATTTCAGAAGATTAGTTTATTTTCTCCCTGGATACACCACCACTCCCCTCACAGGAAAACTCCTGTGTGCTTCTTCCTGTCCCTTTCCACACTGCTAACACAAGAGGAAGGACTGAAAAAGCATTTAACAGATTACTATGAAGTAATATAATGATCATTCATGTTTATTATTACCTGTTTTTATGCTCATGTTTTGAAATTATATTTCATTAATATAACGATTATCAATAAACCTGAACATTAATTCAGTCACCTCTGGTTGAGAAAAACATATTTTCATAGTACATTCACTGTAAAATTCATCAACCAGCATCGAGCCACTCTGCCTCTTCTCTCTCTAGTAGTCAACTCAGCCCCGCTAAAAAGCTGGTGTCGTCACTCTGCGTTCTCCAGGGGAAGGTTGAGGTTAATTTACTAACCGGGAGGGTTGAATGATGTAATTTATTATTTCAATTATGTAATTTATTGGTGGGCTGGAAGACGCACTGTTGTCTTTTCTATTCCGAGGTTGTTTACTCACAATATCAGATATTAAGATGATTTTTATAATGAATGTATATTGAGGTTGAGGTTCTAACTAGTGATTATTTACCCGGTGTTCAATACCTGCTATAATCACTATTATCAGCTCTAATATGAGATAAATAGCTAACTAGTAATGAGTGACCGTTGTAGAAAATCATGGGACATATAGTCTGTGGTTGCTGCTATTTTATGTCCATCATATTGCTACTTGTAGTCTATAACTGATGCTTCATGGTCCATTATATTGCTGCTTGTAGACTATAACTGATGCTTCATGGTCCATCATATTGCTACTTGTAGTCTATAACTGATGCTTCATGGTCCATTATATTGCTGCTTGTAGACTATAACTGATGCTTCATGGTCCATCATATTGCTGCTTGTAGACTATAACTGATGGTTCATGGTCCATCATATTGCTGCTTGTAGACTATAACTGATGCTTCATGGTCCATCATATTGCTGCTTGTAGACTATAACTGATGCTTCATGGTCAATCATATTGCTGCTCCATTGGACATTTTGCAATTAAAAGTTATTGAGTTCTGACCAAAGAGCCCTATAAAGGGTTAAATATATACTGTATACTCAGACAGGCTAACCTCCTATAAAGGGTTCTATATATATTCTATATATACTGTATACTCAGACACTTCCTAACCTCCTATAAAGGGTTCTATATATATTCTATATATACTGTATACTCAGACAGGCTAACCTCCTATAAAGGGTTCTATATATATTCTATATATACTGTATACTCAGACACTTCCTAACCTCCTATAAAGGGTTCTATATATATTCTATATATACTGTATACTCAGACAGGCTAACCTCCTATAAAGGGTTCTATATATATTCTATATATACTGTATACTCAGACACTTCCTAACCTCCTATAAAGGGTTCTATATATATTCTATATATACTGTATACTCAGACAGGCTAACCTCCTATAAAGGGTTCCATATATATTCTATATATTCTATATATATTCTAAAGCTGGGACCGAGAGACTGAAAAGCAGCTTCTATCTCAAGGCCAATCAGACTGTTAAACAGCCACCACTAACATTGAGTGGCTGCTGCCAACACATTGACTCAACTCCAGCCACTTTAATAATGGGAATTGATGGGAAATGATGTCAAATACATCACTAGCCACTTTAAACAATGCTACCTAATATAATGTTTACATACTGTACCTTACATTATTCATCTCATATGTATATGTATATACTGTACTCTATATCATCTACTGCATCTTTATGTAATACATGTATCACTAGCCACTTTAACTATGCCACTTTGTTTACATACTCATCTCATATGTATATACTGCACTCAATACCATCTACTGTATCTTGCCTATGCCGCTTAACCATCACTCATTCATATATCTGTATGTACATATTCTTTATCCTATAACACTTGTGTCTATAAGGTAGTAGTTTTGGAATTGTTAGCTAGATTACTTGTTGGTTATTACTGCATTGTCGGAACTAGAAGCACAAGCATTTCACTACACTCACATTAACATCTGCTAACCATGTGTATGTGACAAAAGAAATTTGATTTGATTTGATAGACTGTATACTCAGACACGTCCTAACCTCCTATAAAGGGTTCTATATATATTCTATATATACTGTATACTCAGACACTTCCTAACCTCCTATAAAGGGTTCTATATATATTCTATATATACTGTATACTCAGACACTTCTAACCTCCTATAAAGGGTTCTATATATATATATACTGTATACTCAGACAGGCTAACCTCCTATAAAGGGTTAAATATATATTATACTATATATATATATGTATACTCAGACAGGCTAACCTCCTATAAAGGGTTCTATATATATTCTATATATACTGTATACTCAGACAGGCTAACCTCCTATAAAGGGTTAAATATTCTATATATACTGTATACTCAGACAGGCTAACCTCCTATAAAGGGTTCTATATATATTCTATATATACTGTATACTCAGACAGGCTAACCTCCTATAAAGGGTTCTATATATAACCTTATATATATACTGTATACTCAGACAGGCTAAAAGGGTTCTATATATATATACTATATACTCCAGACAGGCTAACCTCCTATAAAGGGTTCTATATATATTCTATATATACTGTATACTCAGACAGGCTAACCTCCTATAAAGGGTTCTATATATATTCTATATATACTGTATAAGACAGGCTAACCTCCTATAAAGGGTTCTATATATATTCTATATATACTGTATACTCAGACAGGCTAACCTCCTATAAAGGGTTCTATATATATTCTGTATATATACATACTCAGACAGGCTAACCTCCTATAAAGGGTTCTATATATATTATATATATACTGTATACTCAGACAGGCTAACCTCCTATAAAGGGTTCTATATATATTCTATATATACTGTATACTCAGACAGGCTAACCTCCTATAAAGGGTTCTATATATATTCTATATATACTGTATACTCAGACAGGCTAACCTCCTATAAAGGGTTCTATATATATTCTATATATACTGTATACTCAGACAGGCTAACCTCCTATAAAGGGTTCTATATATATTCTATATATACTGTATACTCAGACAGGCTAACCTCCTATAAAGGGTTCTATATATATTCTATACTGTATACTCAGACAGGCTAACCTCCTATAAAGGGTTATATATATTCTATATATACTGTATACTCAGACAGGCTAACCTCCTATAAAGGGTTCTATATATATATATATATACTGTATACTCAGACAGGCTAACCTCCTATAAAGGGTTCTATATATATTCTATATATACTGTATACTCAGACAGGCTAACTCCTCTATAAAGGGTTCTATATATATTCTATATATACTGTATACTCAGACAGGCTAACCTCCTATAAAGGGTTCTATATATATTCTATATATACTGTATACTCAGACAGGCTAACCTCCTCTAAAGGGTTCTATATATATTCTATATATACTGTATACTCAGACAGGCTAACCTCCTATAAAGGGTTCTATATATATTCTATATATACTGTATACTCAGACAGGCTAACCTCCTATAAAGGGTTCTATATATATTCTATATATACTGTATACTCAGACAGGGTTCTAACCTCCTAACCTAAAAATGGTTCTATATATATTCTATATATACTGTATACTCAGACAGGCTAACCTCCTATAAAGGGTTCTATATATATTCTATATATACTGTATACTCAGACAGGCTAACCTCCTATAAAGGGTTCTATATATATTCTATATATACTGTATACTCAGACACTTCTAACCTCCTATAAAGGGTTCTATATATATTCTATATATACTGTATACTCAGACACTTCTAACCTCCTGCATAAAGGGTTCTATATATAAAGGGGTTCTATATATATTCTATATATACTGTATACTCAGACAGGCTAACCTCCTATAAAGGGTTATAATATTCTATACTGTATACTCAGACAGGCTAAATATGGCTCCTATAAAGGGTTCTATATATATTCTGATATATACTGTATACTCAGACAGGCTAACCTCCTATAAAGGGTCTATAATATTCTATATATACTGTATACTCAGACAGGCTAACCTCCTATAAAGGGTTCTATATATATTCTATATATACTGTATACTCAGACACTTCCTAACCTCCTATAAAGGGTTCTATATATATTCTATATATACTGTATACTCAGACACTTCCTAACCTCCTATAAAGGGTTCTATATATATTCTATATATACTGTATACTCAGACACTTCCTAACCTCCTATAAAGGGTTCTATATATATTCTATATATACTGTATACTCAGACACTTCCTAACCTCCTATAAAGGGTTCTATATATATTCTATATATACTGTATACTCAGACACTTCCTAACCTCCTATAAAGGGTTCTATATATATTCTATATATACTGTATACTCAGACAGGCTAACCTCCTATAAAGGGTTCTATATATATTCTATATATACTGTATACTCAGACACTTCCTAACCTCCTATAAAGGGTTCTAGACTACTTCTAGACCTCCCTCCTATAAAGGGTTCTATATATATTCTATATATACTGTATACTCAGACAGGCCTAACCTCCTATAAAGGGTTCTATATATATTCTATATATACTGTATACTCAGACACTTCCTAACCTCCTATAAAGGGTTCTATATATATTCTATATATACTGTATACTCAGACAGGCTAACCTCCTATAAAGGGTTCTATATATATTCTATATATACTGTATACTCAGACACTTCCTAACCTCCTATAAAGGGTTCTATGTAGAACTTTAGTGGTTCGTATATTAAGCAAGAGAGAATCATTTTTGGTTTGAACAGCAGTGAAGAGTGTGTTGATTTAACGGATATATTGTCAAAATTCCTCTTGAAACAACGATCAGAATTTGTCAAAACAACAAGATTATGATGACATATTAGGCAATAATTAAGAGTAGGCTAAATGATTGTGTCATGCAAGAAATTAAACAACATTGTCATCTCACCTTTTAGCTTTGGTGTCATGTTCCCCAGAGAGACTCATTTTAGAGGCAGGGCCACCCTCCTCTCTCTCCCCAGAGAGACTCATTTTAGAGGCAGGGCCCCCCTCCTCTCTCTCCCCAGAGAGACTCATTTTAGAGGCAGGGCCCCCCTCCTCTCTCTCCCCAGAGAGACTCATTTTAGAGGCAGGGCCCCCTCCTCTCTCTCCCCAGAGAGACTCATTTTAGAGCAGGGACCCCAGAGATCTTCTCTCTCCCAACTAAACAGAGATCCAACTGTTTTTGTGGTTACACAGTGACAACTAAACAGAGATCCAACATGTTGGTTGTGGTTAACACAGTGACAACTAAACAGAGATCCAACATGTTGGTTGTGGTTAACACAGTGACAACTAAACAGAGATCCAACATGTTGGTTGTGGTTAACACAGTGACAACTAAACAGAGATCCAACATGTTGGTTGTGGTTAACAAGTGACAACTAGAGATCCAACATGTTGGTTGTGGTTAACACAGTGACAACTAAACAGAGATCCAACATGTTGGTTGTGGTTAACACAGTGACAACTAAACAGAGATCCAACATGTTGGTTGTGGTTAACACAGTGACAACTAAACAGAGATCCAACATGTTGGTTGTGGTTAACACAGTGACAACTAAACAGAGATCCAACATGTTGGTTGTGGTTAACACAGTGACAACTAAACAGAGATCCAACATGTTGGTTGTGGTTAACACAGTGACAACTAAACAGAGATCCAACATGTTGGTTGTGGTTAACACAGTGACAACTAAACAGAGATCCAACATGTTGGTTGTGGTTAACACAGTGACAACTAAACAGAGATCCAACATGTTGGTTGTGGTTAACACAGTGACAACTAAACAGAGATCCAACATGTTGGTTGTGGTTAACACAGTGACAACTAAACAGAGATCCAACATGTTGGTTGTGGTTAACACAGTGACAACTAAACAGAGATCCAACATGTTGGTTGTGGTTAACACAGTGACAACTAAACAGAGATCCAACATGTTGGTTGTGGTTAACACAGTGACAACTAAACAGAGATCCAACATGTTGGTTGTGGTTAACACAGTGACAACTAAACAGAGATCCAACATGTTGGTTGTGTTGTTTAACACAGTGACAACTAAACAGAGATCCAACATGTTGGTTGTGGTTAACACAGTGACAACTAAACAGAGATCCAACATGTTGGTTGTGGTTAACACAGTGACAACTAAACAGAGATCCAACATGTTGGTTGTGGTTAACACAGTGACAACTAAACAGAGATCCAACATGTTGGTTGTGGTTAACACAGTGACAACTAAACAGAGATCCAACATGTTGGTTGTGGTTAACACAGTGACAACTAATTATTGAAGGTCAATTGTTCTCTTTTATTAATTATCTCTTAGAAATAAAACATTTACTAACAGACACATCCAAACAGTCAGGTGATTTAATGCATCACATGAACATGTCGTTGTGATTTAAATATTTCACCTTTTCTCCATGTAGTGGAACTAATAATAATAATAATATTAATAATAATAATAACATATAAATAATAAATAATAATGTCTTAATTCTCTTTTAATAATTTCTCTCATTCTAGTGTGTTCATTCTAGTGTGTTGCTTTGTTCAACATGATATTATGATGCTGTTACTGAATTCAGTTCATAATATTAATGTTAAGAAAAGTATGTTCAGTGGTTTCATACCAAATTACACAGGAAGCAGGAGCTCATTGGAATTTAGAAAACAACAAATGTTCTTATATTCTGAAAGACGACCTACAAATTATACATAAAAAATATACAAATTGTAAAATAACCGCGATATACGAATATATAAACAGCATGTTTTTGAATGTGACTTGACTACGCCCAGTTAGCTATATGAACAACATGTTATAATGTGACTTGACTACACCCAGTTAGCTATATGAACAACATGTTATAATGTGACTTGACTCCACCCAGTTAGCTATGAACAACATGTTATAATGTGATGAACAACATGTTATAATGTGACTTGACTACACCCAGTTAGCTATATGAACAACATGTTATAATGTGACTTGACTACACCCAGTTAGCTATATGAACAACATGTTATTGAATGTGACTTGACTACACCCAGTTAGCTATATGAACAACATGTTATTGAATGTGACTTGACTACACCCAGTTAGCTATATGAACAACATGTTATAATGTGACTTGACTACACCCAGTTAGCTATATGAACAACATGTTATAATGTGACTTGACTACACCCAGTTAGCTATATGAACAACATGTTATAATGTGACTTGACTACACCCAGTTAGCTATATGAACAACATGTTATTGAATGTGACTTAGCTATATGAACAACATGTTATAATGTGACTACTACCCAGTTAGCTATATGAACAACATGTTATAATGTGACTTGACTACACCCAGTTAGCTATATGAACAACATGTTATAATGTGACTTGACTACACCCAGTTAGCTATATGAACAACATGTTATACTTGATGTGTTAATTGAACTGTTATAATGTGACTTGACTACACAGTTAGTTATATGAACAACATGTTATTGAATGTGACTTGACTACACCCAGTTAGCTATATGAACAACATGTTATTGAATGTGACTTGACTACACCCAGTTAGCTATATGAACAACATGTTATAATGTGACTTGACTACACCCAGTTAGCTATATGAACAATATGTTATAATGTGACTTGACTACACCCAGTTAGCTATATGAACAACATGTTATAATGTGACTTGACTACACCCAGTTAGCTATATGAACAATATGTTATAATGTGACTTGACTACACCCAGTTAGCTATATGAACAACATGTTATAATGTGACTTGACTACAGTTAGCTATATGAACAGTTATAATATGAACAATATGTTATAATGTTATAATGTGACTTGACTACACCCAGTTAGCTATATGAACAATATGTTATAATGTGACTTGACTACACCCAGTTAGCTATATGAACAACATGTTATAATGTGACTTGACTACACCCAGTTAGCTATATGAACAATATGTTATAATGTGACTTGACTACACCCAGTTAGCTATATGAACAACATGTTATAATGTGACTTGACTACACCCAGTTAGCACCATTTTGTATGATTGAACTGTCACGTAGCTGTCCCAGGTGAAATGGACTGTTACATCTGAGTGTTTTACTGTCATTCACTATACTAAAATAACACCAGACATTGAATTTCTCTACACACTTTACAATAATCCCTGGGAAGAGTCTTACCTTGTAGCCTGAATTCACAACCAGAACATGTCAAGTCATTGAGATATTTTCCGTTGTGCTGAGAGATCACCTTCCTGATGACAAGTGTCTCTGTATCTATGTTCTAGGTTCAGTTGATCTTTGGATGTAATAACATCTGGTCAAAGTCTAGTGACACAACACCATAGTATATCATAACCATAACAGCAGTTGGCCAGTAAAGGCCATGGAATACTATAAAACAGGGTTCGTCAACTAGGTTTGGCTTCGGGACAATTGTTTTCTGAGTTAAAGTCAGTGGGTCAGAACATAATTATCATATAATATTAGCACAATGAATAGGTCTACACTACAAATGGAACATAATTAGCATATGATATTAGCACAATGAATAGGTCTACACTACAAATGGAACATAATTAGCATATGATATTAGCACAATGAATAGGTCTACACTACAAATGGAACATAATTAGCATATGATATTAGCACAATGAATAGGTCTACACTACAAATGGAACTACATTTTAACACATTTGATAAGTACATAGTACATTCAGTGACAATAAAATAATTTTGATCTGATTAATAAGTTCATAAAATCACCAATATCTCTATTAAATTCTAATGATTTGTTTATTTCTCTGTGTGTTGATTGGTGGGTAAAACAGGTCTATGTAGCCTACTGTAGTCTACACTACTTTATTAATGGGTAAAACAGGTCTATGTAGCCTACTGTAGTCTACACTACTTTATTAATGGGTAAAACAGGTCTATGTATCCTACTGTAGTCTACACTACTTTATTAATGGGTAAAACAGGTCTATGTAGCCTACTGTAGTCTACACTACTTTATTAATGGGTAAAACAGGTCTATGTAGCCTACTGTAGTCTACACTACTTTATTAATGGGTAAAACAGGTCTATGTAGCCTACTGTAGTCTACACTACTTTATTAATGGGTAAAACAGGTCTATGTAGCCTACTGTAGTCTACACTACTTTATTAATGGGTAAAACAGGTCTATGTAGTCTACTGTAGTCTACACTACTTTATTAATGGGTCAAACAGGTCTATGTAGCCTACTGTAGTCTACACTACTTTATTAATGGGTAAAACAGGTCTATGTAGCCTACTGTAGTCTACACTACTTTATTAATGGGTAAAACAGGTCTATGTAGCCTACTGTAGTCTACACTACTTTATTAATGGGTAAAACAGGTCTATGTAGCCTACTTTATTAATGGGTAAAACAGGTCTATGTAGCCTACTGTAGTCTACTTTTATTAATGGGTAAAACAGGTCTATGTAGCCTACTGTAGTCTACACTACTTTATTAATGGGTAAAACAGGTCTATGTAGCCTACTGTAGTCTACACTACTTTATTAATGGGTAAAACAGGTCTATGTAGCCTACTGTAGTCTACACTACTTTATTAATGGGTAAAACAGGTCTATGTAGCCTACTGTAGTCTACACTACTTTATTAATGGGTAAAACAGGTCTATGTAGCCTACTGTAGTCTACACTACTTTATTAATGGGTAAAACAGGTCTATGTAGCCTACTGTAGTCTACACTACTTTATTAATGGGTAAAACAGGTCTATGTAGCCTACTGTAGTCTACACTACTTTATTAATGGGTAAAACAGGTCTATGTTTATTAATGGGTAAAACCTACTGTAGTCTACACTACTTTATTAATGGGTAAAACAGGTCTATGTAGCCTACTGTAGTCTACACTACTTTATTAATGGGTAAAACAGGTCTATGTAGCCTACTGTAGTCTACACTACTTTATTAATGGGGTAAAACAGGTCTATGTAGCCTACTGTAGTCTACACTACTTTATTAATGGGTAAAACAGGTCTATGTAGCCTACTGTAGTCTACACTACTTTATTAATGGGGTAAAACAGGTCTATGTAGCCTACTGTAGTCTACACTACTTTATTAACAACCCTAGCTCACGAATTGGCTGAGAACTCTGGGGTCGATAATTCTCTAACAAATTGGTTTGTCAGTGTGTTTGGGAAATGGAAAAATGTCATTATCACTGTGTTGTGGGCAACCGTCATCTGTATGAGTGTTTTGGTTCTGTGTGGTGTTCTGTGTGGGGTTCTGTGTGGGGTTTGTTTGGTACCTTGTGTGACAGTTTTGCTTATCAAGACTCTGGAGAGGTCGGTAGGGCAACAGATGGTGATGAGGTATGGACTGATTTCGAGCGCTGGTCTGTGTGATGACGAGTTCGATCTTCAAGGGCCAGCAGAGGATTCCGTTTCTTTCAGCTATGAGGAGCCAGTGTTGGATGAGACTGTTATTTTTGAGGGATGAGACCGTATTGTTATGAAGCTTGTAATACAAATCCTAATGGAAGTGTTACAATTGGATTTAGACCGATAACAGTCATGAATGAATATCTGATGTACATACATTATATTCCCTTGTATTAATTTAGATTATTTGTTATGTTTCCTTGTAGGATATTAGTTTCAGGATGTATCATCTAGTCATTTAAGGGTGGATTGATAAGGAAATGTGTTTTAATAAATGACTGGAATGTTACAGTCCTGAAACCATAGGTCTGATACCATGTGACTGTATGAAACCATAGGTCTGATACCATAGGTCTGATACCATGTGACTATATGAAACCATAGGTCTGATACCATGTGATTATATGAAACCATAGGTCTGATACCATAGGTCTGATACCATAGGTCTGATACCATAGGTCTGATACCATAGGTCTGATACCATAGGTCTGATACCATAGGTCTGATACCATAGGTCTGATACCATAGGTCTGATACCATAGGTCTGATACCATAGGTCTGATACCATAGGTCTGATACCATAGGTCTGATACCATGTGACTGTATGAAACCATAGGTCTGAAACCATAGGTCTGATACCATGTGATTACATGAAACCATAGGTCTGATACCATGTGATTGTATGAAACCATAGGTCTGATACCATGTGATTGTATGAAACCATAGGTCTGATACCATGTGACTGTATGAAACCATAGGTCTGATACCATGTGACTGTATGAAACCATAGGTCTGATACCATGTGACTGTATGAAACCATAGGTCTGATACCATGTGATTATATGAAACCATAGGTCTGATACCATGTGATTATATGAAACCATAGGTCTGATACCATGTGATTATATGAAACCATAGGTCTGATACCATGTGACTGTATGAAACCATAGGTCTGATACCATGTGATTATATGAAACCATAGGTCTGATACCATAGGTCTGATACCATGTGATTATATGAAACCATAGGTCTGATACCATAGGTCTGATACCATGTGATTATATGAAACCATAGGTCTGATACCATAGGTCTGATACCATGTGATTATATGAAACCATAGGTCTGATACCATAGGTCTGATACCATGTGATTATATGAAACCATAGGTCTGATACCATAGGTCTGATACCATGTGATTATATGAAACCATAGGTCTGATACCATGTGACTGTATGAAACCATAGGTCTGATACCATGTGATTATATGAAACCATAGGTCTGATACCATGTGATTATATGAAACCATAGGTCTGATACCATGTGATTATATGAAACCATAGGTCTGATACCATGTGATTATATGAAACCATGGTCTGAAACCATAGGTGATTATGATGAAACCATAGGTCTGATACCATGTGATGTATGAAACCATAGGTCTGAACCATAGGTCTGATACCATAGGTCTGATACCATGTGACTGTATGAAACCATAGGTCTGATACCATAGGTCTGATACCATGTGATTATATGAAACCATAGGTCTGATACCATGTGATTATATGAAACCATAGGTCTGATACCATGTGACTGTATGAAACCATAGGTCTGATACCATGTGACTGTATGAAACCATAGGTCTGATACCATGTGACTGTATGAAACCATAGGTCTGATACCATAGGTCTGATACCATGTGATTATATGAAACCATAGGTCTGATACCATAGGTCTGATACCATGTGACTGTATGAAACCATAGGTCTGATACCATGTGATTATATGAAACCATAGGTCTGATACCATGTGATTATATGAAACCATAGGTCTGATACCATGTGATCGTATGAAACCATAGGTCTGATACCATAGGTCTGATACCATGTGATTATATGAAACCATAGGTCTGATACCATGTGATTATATGAAACCATAGGTCTGATACCATGTGACTGTATTAAATTTATTTGAATCATTAGATTATTATAACACATGTGTGTAAGTGTTACACTCATTCGATGATTATAATATAAAACTGTGTGTATTTAGTCAGAATCAACTTTTGGGAACAATATGTCTAGTGTTTTGATAACAGACTATCTGTCTGAGCCAGATCCGGGGAGACCTTGCCTGGGACACTGAGAACTTCCCAGTCCCAGGTCTCTCCCTATCTTATTGTTGTGTGAGGGTCTCTCCCTATCTTATTGTTGTGTGAGGGTCTCTCCCTATCTTATTGTTGTGTGAGGGTCTCTCCCTATCTTATTGTTGTGTGAGGGTCTCTCCCTATCTTATTGTTGTGTGAGGGTCTCTCCCTATCTTATTGTTGTGTGAGGGTCTCTCCCTATCTTATTGTTGTGTGAGGGTCTCTCCTATCTTATTGTTGTGTGAGGGTCTCTCCCTATCTTATTGTTGTGTGAGGGTCTGACACCTACTCATCTTATTGTTGTGTGAGGGTCTCTCCCTATCTTATTGTTGTGTGAGGGTCTCTCCCTATCTCCCCTATCTTATTGTTGTGTCTTATTGTTGTGTGAGGGTCTCTCCCTATCTTATTGTTGTGTGAGGGTCTCTCCCTATCTTATTGTTGTGTGAGGCTCTCCCCTATCTTGTTGTGTGAGGGTCTCTCCCTATCTTATTGTTGTGTGAGGGTCTCTCCCTATCTTATTGTTGTGTGAGGGTCTCTCCCTATCTTAACTCTCCGTCCCTGTGACTCCGCCTTTTCTTTCTAATCTGCTTTTTAATCTTCAGTACTTCATTCAGGGGAGAAATAGAATAGCACTCTCTCTCTCTCTATCACTCTCCCTCTCCCTCTCTCTCTCTCTATCACTCTCTCTCTCTCTCTCTATCACTCTCTATCACTCTCTCTCTCTCTCTCCCTCTCCCTCTCTCTAAATCAAATCAAATCAAATCAAATTTATTTATATAGCCCTTCGTACATCAGCTGATATCTCAAAGTGCTGTACAGAAACCCAGCCTAAAACCCCAAACAGCAAGCAATGCAGGTGTAGAAGCACGGTGGCTAGGAAAAACTCCCTAGAAAGGCCAAAACCTAGGAAGAAACCTAGAGAGGAACCAGGCTAGGTCTGTGGCCAGTCCTCTTCTGGCTGTGCCGGGTGGAGATTATAACAGAACATGGCCAAGATGTTCAAATGTTCATAAATGACCAGCATGGTCGAATAATAATAAGGCAGAACAGTTGAAACTGGAGCAGCAGCACAGTCAGGTGGAAGTTGAAACTGGAGCAGCAGCATGGCCAGGTGGACTGGGGACAGCAAGGAGTCATCATGTCAGGTAGTCCTGGGGCATGGTCCTAGGGCTCAGGTCAGTTGAAACTGGAACAGCAGCATGGCCAGGTGGACTGGGGACAGCAAGGAGTCATCATGTCAGGTAGTCCTGGAGCTCAGGTCCTAGGGCTCAGGTCCTCCGAGAGAGAGAAAGAAAGAGAGAAGGAGAGAATTAGAGAACCACACTTAGATTCACACAGGACACCGAATAGGACAGGAGAAGTACTCCAGATATAACAAACTGACCCCAGCCCCCAACACATAAACTACTGCAGCATAAATACTGGAGGCTGAGACAGGAGGGGTCAGGAGACACTGTGGCCCCATCCGAGGTCACCCCCGGACAGGGCCAAACAGGAAGGATATAACCCCACCCACTTGCCAAAGCACAGCCCCCACACCACTAGAGGGATATCTTCAACCACCAACTTACCATCCTGAGACAAGGCTGAGTATAGTCCACAAAGATCTCCGCCACGGCACAACCCAAGGGGGGCGCCAACCCAGACAGGATGACCACAACAGTGAATCAACCCACTCAGGTGACGCACCCCCTCCAGGGACGGCATGAGAGAGCCCCAGTAAGCCAGTGACCCAGCCCCTGTAATAGGGTTAGAGGCAGAGAATCCCAGTGGAAAGAGGGGAACCGGCCAGGCAGAGACAGCAAGGGCGGTTCGTTGCTCCAGAGCCTTTCCGTTCACCTTCCCACTCCTGGGCCAGACTACACTCAATCATA
>NW_024608378.1:0-32500 GCF_018296145.1 Oncorhynchus tshawytscha | reverse complement strand
GCACGTGACCAGCTCGTGGCTCTCTGCCAGACACCTGACTCATTCCCCTCTCATTCGCAGCTACAACACATGTGAAATGCACGTGACCAGCTCGTGGCTCTCTGCCAGACACCTGACTCATTCCCCTCTCATTCGCAGCTACAACACATGTGAAATGCACGTGACCAGCTCGTGGCTCTCTGCCAGACACCTGACTCATTCCCCTCTCATTCGCAGCTACAACACATGTGAAATGCACGTGACCAGCTCGTGGCTCTCTGCCAGACACCTGACTCATTCCCCTCTCATTCGCAGCTACAACACATGTGAAATGCACGTGACCAGCTCGTGGCTCTCTGCCAGACACCTGACTCATTCCCCTCTCATTCGCAGCTACAACACATGTGAAATGCACGTGACCAGCTCGTGGCTCTCTGCCAGACACCTGACTCATTCCCCTCTCATTCGCAGCTACAACACATGTGAAATGCACGTGACCAGCTCGTGGCTCTCTGCCAGACACCTGACTCATTCCCCTCTCATTCGCAGCTACAACACATGTGAAATGCACGTGACCAGCTCGTGGCTCTCTGCCAGACACCTGACTCATTCCCCTCTCATTCGCAGCTACAACACATGTGAAATGCACGTGACCAGCTCGTGGCTCTCTGCCAGACACCTGACTCATTCCCCTGAGCTCAACACATGTGAAATGCACGTGACCAGCTCGTGGCTCTCTGCCAGACACCTGACTCATTCCCCTCATTCGCAGCTACAACACATGTGAAATGCACGTGACCAGCTCTGCCAGACACCTGGCTCTCTGCCAGACACCTGACTCATTCCCCTCTCATTCGCAGCTACAACACATGTGAAATGCACGTGACCAGCTCGTGGCTCTCTGCCAGACACCTGACTCATTCCCCTCTCATTCGCAGCTACAACACATGTGAAATGCACGTGACCAGCTCGTGGCTCTCTGCCAGACACCTGACTCATTCCCCTCTCATTCGCAGCTACAACACATGTGAAATGCACACCTGTGACCAGCTCGTGGCTCTCTGCCAGACACCTGACTCATTCCCCTCTCATTCGCAGCTACAACACATGTGAAATGCACGTGACCAGCTCGTGGCTCTCTGCCAGACACCTGACTCATTCCCCTCTCATTCGCAGCTACAACACATGTGAAATGCACGTGACCAGCTCGTGGCTCTCTGCCAGACACCTGACTCATTCCCCTCTCATTCACAGCTACAACACATGTGAAATGCACGTGACCAGCTCGTGGCTCTCTGCCAGACACCTGACTCATTCCCCTCTCATTCGCAGCTACAACACATGTGAAATGCACGTGACCAGCTCGTGGCTCTCTGCCAGACACCTGACTCATTCCCCTCTCATTCGCAGCTACAACACATGTGAAATGCACGTGACCAGCTCGTGGCTCTCTGCCAGACACCTGACTCATTCCCCTCTCATTCGCAGCTACAACACATGTGAAATGCACGTGACCAGCTCGTGGCTCTCTGCCAGACACCTGACTCATTCCCCTCTCATTCGCAGCTACAACACATGTGAAATGCACGTGACCAGCTCGTGGCTCTCTGCCAGACACCTGACTCATTCCCCTCTCATTCGCAGCTACAACACATGTGAAATGCACGTGACCAGCTCGTGGCTCTCTGCCAGACACCTGACTCATTCCCCTCTCATTCGCAGCCAGCTCGTGGCTCACACCTGACTCATTCCCCTCTCATTCGCAGCTACAACACATGTGAAATGCACGTGACCAGCTCGTGGTTCTCTGCCAGACACCTGATTCCCCTCTCATTCGCAGCTACTGTGAAATGCACGTGAAGCTCACTGCCAGAAATTCCCCTCTCATTCGTGAGCTACAACACATGTGAAATGCACGTGACCAGCTCGTGGCTCTCTGCCAGACACCTGACTCATTCCCCTCTCATTCGCAGCTACAACACATGTGAAATGCACGTGACCAGCTCGTGGCTCTCTGCCAGACACCTGACTCATTCCCCTCTCATTCGCAGCTACAACACATGTGAAATGCACGTGACCAGCTCGTGGCTCTCTGCCAGACACCTGACTCATTCCCCTCTCATTCGCAGCTACAACACATGTGAAATGCACGTGACCAGCTCGTGGCTCTCTGCCAGACACCTGACTCATTCCCCTCTCATTCGCAGCTACAACACATGTGAAATGCACGTGACCAGCTCGTGGCTCTCTGCCAGACACCTGACTCATTCCCCTCTCATTCGCAGCTACAACACATGTGAAATGCACGTGACCAGCTCGTGGCTCTCTGCCAGACACCTGACTCATTCCCCTCTCATTCGCAGCTACAACACATGTGAAATGCACGTGACCAGCTCGTGGCTCTCTGCCAGACACCTGACTCATTCCCCTCTCATTCGCAGCTACAACACATGTGAAATGCACGTGACCAGCTCGTGGCTCTCTGCCAGACACCTGACTCATTCCCCTCTCATTCGCAGCTACAGTGAAATGCACGTGACCAGCTCGTGGCTCTCTGCCAGACACCTGACTCATTCCCCTCTCATTCCAGCTACAACACATGTGAAATGCACGTGACCAGCTTCTGCCAGACACCTGACTCATTCCCCTCTCATTCAGCTACAACACATGTGAAATGCACGTGACCAGCTCGTGGCTCTCTGCCAGACACCTGACTCATTCCCCTCTCATTCGCAGCTACAACACATGTGAAATGCACGTGACCAGCTCGTGGCTCTCTGCCAGACACCTGACTCATTCCCCTCTCATTCGCAGCTACAACACATGTGAAATGCACGTGACCAGCTCGTGGCTCTCTGCCAGACACCTGACTCATTCCCCTCTCATTCGCAGCTACAACACATGTGAAATGCACGTGACCAGCTCGTGGCTCTCTGCCAGACACCTGACTCATTCCCCTCTCATTCGCAGCTACAACACATGTGAAATGCACGTGACCAGCTCGTGGCTCTCTGCCAGACACCTGACTCATTCCCCTCTCATTCGCAGCTACAACACATGTGAAATGCACGTGACCAGCTCGTGGACACCTGACTCTCTGCCAGACACCTGACTCATTCCCCACCTGACTCATTCCCCTCTCATTCGCTACAACACATGTGAAATGCACGTGACCAGCTCGTGGCTCTCTGCCAGACACCTGACTCATTCCCCTCTCATTCGCAGCTACAACACATGTGAAATGCACGTGACCAGCTCGTGGCTCTCTGCCAGACACCTGACTCATTCCCCTCTCATTCGCAGCTACAACACACGTGACCAGCTCATTCTGCCAGACACCTGACTCATTCCCCTCTCATTCGCAGCTACAACACATGTGAAATGCACGTGACCAGCTCGTGGCTCTCTGCCAGACACCTGACTCATTCCCCTCTCATTGCAGCTACAACTACAACACATGTGAAATGCACGTGACCAGCTCGTGGCTCTCTGCCAGACACCTGACTCATTCCCCTCTCATTCGCAGCTACAACACATGTGAAATGCACGTGACCAGCTCGTGGCTCTCTGCCAGACACCTGACTCATTCCCCTCTCATTCGCAGCTACAACACATGTGAAATGCACGTGACCAGCTCGTGGCTCTCTGCCAGACACCTGACTCATTCCCCTCTCATTCGCAGCTACAACACATGTGAAATGCACGTGACCAGCTCGTGGCTCTCTGCCAGACACCTGACTCATTCCCCTCATTCGCAGCTACAACACATGTGAAATGCACGTGACCAGCTTGGCTCTCTGCCAGACACCTGACTCATTCCCCTCTCATTCGCAGCTACAACACATGTGAAATGCACGTGACCAGCTCGTGGCTCTCTGCCAGACACCTGACTCATTCCCCTCTCATTCGCAGCTACAACACATGTGAAATGCACGTGACCAGCTCGTGGCTCTCTGCCAGACACCTGACTCATTCCCCTCTCATTCGCAGCTACAACACATGTGAAATGCACGTGACCAGCTCGTGGCTCTCTGCCAGACACCTGACTCATTCCCCTCTCATTCGCAGCTACAACACATGTGAAATGCACGTGACCAGCTCGTGGCTCTCTGCCAGACACCTGACTCATTCCCCTCTCATTCGCAGCTACAACACATGTGAAATGCACGTGACCAGCTCGTGGCTCTCTGCCAGACACCTGACTCATTCCCCTCTCATTCGCAGCTACAACACATGCACGAAATGCACGTGACCAGCTCGTGGCTCTCTGCCAGACACCTGACTCATTCCCCTCTCATTCATTCGCAGCT
This sequence comes from Oncorhynchus tshawytscha, assembly GCF_018296145.1. NCBI lineage: Eukaryota > Metazoa > Chordata > Actinopteri > Salmoniformes > Salmonidae > Oncorhynchus > Oncorhynchus tshawytscha. Next base: position 28,211 of record NW_024608378.1, on the reverse strand, counting down.
ACAACACATGTGAAATGCACGTGACCAGCTCGTGGCTCTCTGCCAGACACCTGACTCATTCCCCTCTCATTCGCAGCTACAACACATGTGAAATGCACGTGACCAGCTCGTGGCTCTCTGCCAGACACCTGACTCATTCCCCTCTCATTCGCAGCTACAACACATGTGAAATGCACGTGACCAGCTCGTGGCTCTCTGCCAGACACACCTGACTCTTCCCCTCTCATTCGCAGCTACAACACATGTGAAATGCACGTGACCAGCTCGTGGCTCTCTGCCAGACACCTGACTCATTCCCCTCTCATTCGCAGCTACAACACATGTGAAATGCACGTGACCAGCTCGTGGCTCTCTGCCAGACACCTGACTCATTCCCAGACACTCATTCCCCTCAGCTACAACACATGTGAAATGCACGTGACCAGCTCGTGGCTCTCTGCCAGACACCTGACTCATTCCCCTCTCATTCGCAGCTACAACACATGTGAAATGCACGTGACCAGCTCGTGGCTCTCTGCCAGACACCTGACTCATTCCCCTCTCATTCGCAGCTACAACACATGTGAAATGCACGTGACCAGCTCGTGGCTCTCTGCCAGACACCTGACTCATTCCCCTCTCATTCGCAGCTACAACACATGTGAAATGCACGTGACCAGCTCGTGGCTCTCTGCCAGACACCTGACTCATTCCCCTCTCATTCGCAGCTACAACACTCATTCCCCTGTGTGAAATGCCAGCGTGACCAGCTCGTGGCTCTCTGCCAGACACCTGACTCATTCCCCTCTCATTCGCAGCTACAACACATGTGAAATGCACGTGACCAGCTCGTGGCTCTCTGCCAGACACCTGACTCATTCCCCTCTCATTCGCAGCTACAACACATGTGAAATGCCAGCGTGACCAGCTCGTGGCTCTCTGCCAGACACCTGACTCATTCCCCTCTCATTCGCAGCTACAACACATGTGAAATGCACGTGACCAGCTCGTGGCTCTCTGCCAGACACCTGACTCATTCCCCTCTCATTCGCAGCTACAACACATGTGAAATGCACGTGACCAGCTCGTGGCTCTCTGCCAGACACCTGACTCATTCCCCTCTCATTCGCAGCTACAACACATGTGAAATGCACGTGACCAGCTCGTGGCTCTCTGCCAGACACCTGACTCATTCCCCTCTCATTCGCAGCTACAACACATGTGAAATGCACGTGACCAGCTCGTGGCTCTCTGCCAGACACCTGACTCATTCCCCTCTCATTCGGCCCCACCTCACAGTAGAAGCATCAAACAAGGTTCTAAAGACTGTTGATATCTAGTGGAAGCCTTAGGAAGTGCAACATGATCAATATCCCACTGTATCAATCGGGAATGATTTGAAAAACGACCAACCTCTGATTTCCCACTTCCTGGTTGGATTGTTTTCTCTACCAAATGATTTCTGTTATAGTCACAGACATACTCACAGACATCATTCAAACAGTTTTAGAAAGTTCCGAGCATATATTAGCAACTGGGACTGAGTAGCAGGCAGTTTACTCTGGGCACCTTATTCATCCAAGCTACTCAATACTGCCCCCAGCAAAACAATTCCTGACATTTAATCCTAGTAAAATTCTCTGTCTTAGGTCAGTTAGGATCACCACTTTTTTTAAAGAATGTGAAATGTCAGAATAATAGCAGAGAGAATGATTTATTTCAGCTTTTGTTTCTTTAATCAGAAAACAAAATGTAAGTGTAATTTCTATTTAACTAGGCAAGTCAGTTATGAACAAATGATTATTTACATTGACGGCCTACCCCGGCGGGGTATGTGCATCGCCCTATGGGACTCAGGGCCAGATATGATGCAGCCTGGATTTGAACCAGCGACTGTAGTGGTGCCTCTTGCACTGAAATGCAGTGCCTTAGACCACTGCACAACTCAGGAGCCCAGTGTGTGTGTGTGTGTGTGTGTGTGTGTGTGTGTGTGTGTGTGTGTGTGTGTGTGTGTGTGTGTGTGTGTGTGTGTGTGTGTGTGTGTGTGTGTGTGTGTGTGTGTGTGTGTGTGTGTGTGTGTGTGTGTGTGTGTGTGTGTGTGTGTGTGTGTGTGTGTGTGTGTGTCTGCACCACTTAAGGGAAGGGTGAGCAGTGTGGTTAGGTTAGGATTAAAATCAAATTGTATTACTTTGTGCCTGTGCCAGTTAGTGACCACTATGCTGAACTGCCTCCAGGGCAAGATTCATGACAATAAATGCCAACCTGCCTCACAGTCACCCCCCTCCTTATCTTTACAAGGCTGCAGAACATGCAAGCTAGTGATGTGGGGGTTGTCTCATAACCTCAGTCCCCAGGTGGGTAGATGCCAGGTTGAATAAAGAGAAGCTAGTGATGTGGGGGTTCTCTCATAACCCTCAGTCCCCAGGTGGGTAGATAGCAGGTTGAATAAAGAGAAGCTAGTGATGTGGGGGTTCTCTCATAACCCTCAGTCCCCAGGTGGGTAGATGGCAGGTTGAATAAAGAGAAGCTAGTGATGTGGGGGTTCTCTCATAACCCTCAGTCCCCAGGTGGGTAGATGGCAGGTTGAATAAAGAGAAGCTAGTGATGTGGGGGTTCTCTCATAACCCTCAGTCCCCAGGTGGGTAGATGGCAGGTTGATTAAAGAGAAGCTAGTGATGTGGGGGTTCTCTCATAACCCTCAATCCCCAGGTGGGTTAGATGGCAGGTTGAATAAAGAGAAGCTAGTGATGTGGGGGTTCTCTCACAACCCTCAGTCCCCAGATGGGTAGATGGCAGGTTGAATAAAGAGAAAATATAAATTCATGTACAGTTGATATTGGAAGTGTATACATACATTCCCTGTCTTAGGTCAGGTAGGATCACCACTTTATTTTAAGAATGTGAAATGTCAGAATAATAGTAGAGAAAATGATTTATTTCAGCTTTTATTTCTTTCATCACATTCCCAGTGGGTCAGAAGTTTACATAAACTCAATTCGTATTTAGTAGCATTGCCTTTAAATTGTTTAAACTTGGGACATACTGTACGTTTTGGGTAGCCTTCCACAAGCTTCCCACAATAAATTGGGTGAATTTTGGCCATTCCTCCTGACAGAGCTGGTGTAACTGAGTCAGGTTTGTAGTCCTCCTTGCTCGCACACACTTTTTCAGTTCTGCCCACAAATTTTCTATGGAATTGAGGTCAGGGCTTTGTGATGGGCACTCCATTACTTGACTTTGTTGCCCTTAAGCCATTTTGCTTGGGGTCATTGTCTATTTGGAAGACCCCTTTGCACCAAGCTTTAACTTCCTGACTGATGTCTTGAGATGTTGCTTCAATATACCCACATACTTTTCTTCCTCATGAAGCCATCTATTTTGTGAAGTGCACCAGTCCCTCCTGCAGCAAAGAACCCCTACAACATGATGCTGCCACCCCCGTGCTTCGTGGTTGGGATGGTGTTCTTCAGCTTGCAAACATAACAATGGTCATTAAAATCAAATCAAATCAAATTTTATTCAACCCTCCCGGTTAGTAAATTTACCTCAACATCCCCCGGAGAAGGCAGAATAACGACACCAGCCTTTTAGCGGGGCTGACAGACTGACTACAACACTCGCATCGCAAAATTTCTTTTGTTATTAAAAATGACACACTGCTCGCGCGCGCCAACGAGCGTCTGGAAGTCAGTTCTATTTGTGACGCAGTTCGGACGGCATCTCCTCATTGGTTTATAGAAGCAGGTACCCACGTGCCACTCCTCATTGGTTTATAGAAGCAGGTACCCACGTGCCATCTCCTCATTGGTTTATAGAAGCAGGTACCCACGTGCCATCTCCTCATTGGTTTATAGAAGCAGGTACCCACGTGCCATCTCCTCATTGGTTTATAGAAGCAGGTACCCCCTTGCCATCTCCTCATTGGATTATAGAAGCAGGTACCCACGTGCCATCTCCTCATTGGTTTATAGAAGCAGGTACCCCCTTGCCATCTCCTCATTGGTTTATAGAAGCAGGTACCCCCTTGCCATCTCCTCATTGGTTTATAGAAGCAGGTACCCACGTGCCATCTCCTCATTGGTTTATAGAAGCAGGTACCCACGTGCCATCTCCTCATTGGTTTATAGAAGCAGGTACCCCCTTGCCATCTCCTCATTGGTTTATAGAAGCAGGTACCCACGTGCCATCTCCTCATTTAGCAAAAAAACACAATTTAACATAAACATAAACATAACTTCTTTAAACAATAAAAGCTCATTTACGAACATTTTCTGAAAATGGATATATAGCTTTTTGGAATGAAACTCTTCTTATGTTTCCCAATCAAATCAAATCAAATCAAATTTTTATTTGTCACATACACATGGTTAGCAGATGTTAATGCGAGTGTAGCGAAATGCTTGTGCTTCTAGTTCCGACACTGCAGTAATAACCAACAAGTAATCTAACTAACAATTCCAAAACTACTGTCTTATACACAAGTGTAAGGGGATAAAGAATATGTACATAAAGATATATGAATGAGTGATGGTACAGAGCAGCAAGGCAAGATACAGTAGATGGTATCGAGTACAGTATATACATATGAGATGAGTATGTAAACAAAGTGGCATAGTTAAAGTGGCTAGTGATACATGTATTACATAAAGATACAGTAGATGATATAGAGTACAGTATATACAGCCACTGTACGTATACATATGAGATGAATAATGTAGGGTATGTAAACATTATATTAGGTAGCATTGTTTAAAGTGGCTAGTGATATATTTTACATAATTTCCCAGCAATTCCCATTATTAAAGTGACTGGAGTTGAGTCAGTGTGTTGGCAGCAGCCACTCAATGTTAGTGGTTGTTGTTTAACATTCTGATGGCCTTGAGATAGAAGCTGTTTTTCAGACTCTCGGTCCCAGCTTTGATGCACCTGTACTGACCTCGCCTTCTGGATGATAGCGGGGTGAACAGGCAGTGGCTCGGGTGGTTGTTGTCCTTGATGATCTTTATGGCCTTCCTGTAACATCGGGTGGTGTAGGTGTCCTGGAGGGCAGGTAGTTTGCCCCCGGTGATGCGTTGTGCAGACCTCACTACACTCTGGAGAGCCTTACGGCAGTTGCCGTACCATGCGGTGATACAGCCCGCCAGGATGCTCTCGATTGTGCATCTGTAGAAGTTTGTGAGTGCTTTTGGTGACAAACCGAATTTCTTCAGCCTCCTGAGGTTGAAGAGGCGCTGCTGCGCCTTCCTCACGATGCTGTCTGTGTGAGTGGACCAATTCAGTTTGTCTGTGATGTGTATGCCGAGGAACTTAAAACTTACTACCCTCTCCACTACTGTTCCATCGATGTGGATAGGGGGGTGTTCCCTCTGCTGTTTCCTGAAGTCCACAATCATCTCCTTAGTTTTGTTGACGTTGAGTGTGAGGTTATTTCCTGACACCACACTCCGAGGGCCCTCACCTCCTCCCTGTAGGCCGTCTCGTCGTTGTTGGTAATCAAGCCTACCACTGTTGTGTCGTCCGCAAACTTGATGATTTAGTTGGAGGCGTGCGTGGCCACGCAGTCATGGGTGAACAGGGAGTACAGGAGAGGGCTCAGAACGCACCCTTGTGGGGCCCCAGTGTTGAGGATCAGCGGGGTGGAGATGTTGTTGCCTACCCTCACCACCTGGCGGGCGGCCCGTCAGGAAGTCCAGTACCCAGTTGCACAGGGCGGGGTCGAGACCCAGGGTCTCGAGCTTTATGACGAGCTTGGAGGAGTACTATGGTGTTAAATGCCGAGCTGTAGTCGATGAACAGCATTCTCACATAGGTATTCCTCTTGTCCAGATGGGTTAGGGCAGTGTGCAGTGTGGTTGAGATTGCATCGTCTGTGGACCTATTTGGGCGGTAAGCAAATTGGAGTGGGTCAAGGGTGTCAGGTAGGGTGGAGGTGATATGGTCCTTGACTAGTCTCTCAAAGCACTTCATGATGACGGAAGTGAGTGCTACGGGGCGGTAGTCGTTTAGCTCAGTTACCTTAGCTTTCTTGGGAACAGGAACAATGGTGGCCCTCTTGAAGCATGTGGGAACAGCAGACTGGTATAGGGATTGATTGAATATGTCCGTAAACACACCAGCCAGCTGGTCTGCGCATGCTCTGAGGGCGCGGCTGGGGATGCCGTCTGGGCCTGCAGCCTTGCAAGGGTTAACACGTTTAAATGTTTTACTCACCTCGGCTGCAGTGAAGGAGAGTCCGCATGTTTTCGTTGCAGGCCGTCAGTGGCACTCTATTGTCCTCAAAGCGGGCAAAAAGTTATTTAGTCTGCCTGGGAGCAAGACATCCTGGTCCGTGACTGGGCTGGTTTTCTTTTTGTAGTCCGCGATTGACTGTAGACCCTGCCACATACCTCTTGTGTCTGAGCCGTTGAATTGAGATTCTACTTTGTCTCTATACTGACGCTTAGCTTGTTTGATAGCCTTGCGGAGGGAATAGCTGCACTGTTTGTATTTGGTCATGTTACCAGACACCTTGCCCTGATTAAAAGCAGTGGTTCGCGCTTTCAGTTTCACGCGAATGCTGCCATCAATCCACGGTTTCTGTTTTGGGAATGTTTTAATCGTTGCTATGGGAACGACATCTTCAATGCACGTTCTAATGAACTCGCACACCGAATCAGCGAAACATATCCCAGTCCACGTGATGGAAGCAGTCTTGGAGTGTGGAATCAGCTTGGTCGGACCAGCGTTGGACAGACCTCAGCGTGTGAGCTTCCTGTTTTAGTTTCTGTCTGTAGGCAGGGATCAGCAAAATGGAGTCGTGGTCAGCTTTTCCGAAAGGAGGGCGGGGCAGGGCCTTATATGCGTCGCGGAAGTTAGAATAACAATGATCCAAGTTTTTGCCAGCCCTGGTTGCGCAATCGATATGCTGATACAATTTAGGGAGTCTTGTTTTCAGATTAGCCTTGTTAAAATCCCCAGTTACAATGAATGCAGCCTCAGGATGTATGGATTCCAGTTTGCAAAGAGTCAAATAAAGTTTGTTCAGAGCCATCGATGTGTCTGCTTGGGGGAATATATACGGCTGTGATTATAATCGAAGAGAATTTCAAATCAGGTGAACAGAAGGATTTGAGTTCCTGTATGTTTCTGTGATCACACCACGTCTCGTTAGCCATAAGGCATACACCCCGCCCCTCTTCTTAACAGAAAGATGTTTGTTTCTGTCGGCGCGATGCGTGGAGAAACCCGCTGGCTGCACCGACTCCGGCGTCTCTCCAGTGAGCCATGTTTCTGTGAAGCAAAGAAAGTTACAGTCTCTGATGTTCCTCTGGAATGCTACCCTTGCTCGGATTTCATCAACCTTGTTGTCAAGAGACTGGACATTGGCGAGAAGAATGCTAGGGAGTGGTGCACGATGTGCCCGTCTCCGGAGTCTGACCAGAAGACCGCCTCGTTTCCCTCTTTTACGGATTTGTTTTTTTGGGTCGCCGGCTGGGATCCATTCCGTTGTCCTGGGTGAAAGGCAGAACACAGGATCCGCTTCGCGGAAGTCCAAAGAGTTTTTTTGTTTCGTCAGACCAGAGGACATTTCTCCAAAATGTACGATATTTGTCCTCATGTGCAGATGCAAACCGTAGTCTGGCTTTTCTATGGTGGTTTTGGAGCAGTGGCTTCTTCCTTGCTGAGTGGCCTTTCAGGTTATGTCAATATAGGACCCGTTTTACTGCGGATATAGATACTTTTGTACCTGTTTCCTCCAGCATCTTCACAAGGTCCTTTGCTGTTGTTCTAGGATTGATTTGCACTTTTCACAACAAAGTACGTTCCTCTCTAGGAGACAGAACGCGTCTCCTTCCTGAGCAATATGACGGCTTCGCGGCTGCGTGGTTCCATGGTGTTGCGTACTATTGTTTGCACAGATGGCCGTGGTACCTTCAGGCGTTTGGAAATTGCTCCCAAGTATGAACCAGACTTGTGGAGGTTTACCATTTTTTCCTGAGGTCTTGGCTGATTCCTTTTGATTTTCCCATGATGTCAAGCAACTAGCTGACTTTGAAGGTAGGCCTTGAAATACATCCACAGGTACACCTCCAATTGACTCAAATTATGTTAATTAGCCTATCAGAAGCTTCTAAATCCATGACATAATTTTCTGGAATTTTCCAAGCTGTTTAAAGGCACAGTGGACTAAGTGTATGTACACTTCTGGCCCACAGTATTTGTGATACAGTAAATTAGAAGTTAAATAATCTGTCATTAACAATTGTTGGGAAAATGCACAAAGTAGATGTCCTAACCGACTTGCCAAAACTATAGATTGATAACATAAAATTTGTGGCGTAGTTGAAAAATTAGTTTTACTGACTCCAACCTAAGTGTATGTAAACTTCCGACTTCAACTGTATAAGCCAACTCACAATCCATACGTACAGGGACTTGATGTACAACTAGAACTAAATATGTAATTTAATTATAGGTTGGCCTTTTTCTCTTATTCCAGGCTTCATCAAACAAATTGTCAAACTTGAATATAGACAATATATAATGGACAAACTGAATATAGACAATATATAATGGACAAACTGAATATAGACAATATATAATGGACAAACTGAATATAGACAATATATAATGGACAAACTGAACATAGACAATATATAATGGACAAACTGAATATAGACAATATAGAATGGACAAACTGAACATAGACAATATATAATGGACAAACTGAATATAGACAATATAGAATGGACAAACTGAATATAGACAATATAGAATGGACAAACTTGAACATAGACAATATAGAATGGACAAACTTGAACATAGACAATATATAATGGACAAACTGAACATAGACAATATAGAATGGACAAACTTGAACATAGACAATATAGAATGGACAAACTGAACATAGACAATATAGAATGGACAAACTGAACATAGACAACTTGAATATAGCATATATATATATAACAATATATATTATATTATATATATAATATATATATAACAAATATATATAACAAATATATTATATATATAACAAAACAACTTTCAGGTTTTCCTCTTCGATCAGCCAAATAATGGAATAGAAACACCTGTATATATAATAATGGGTTCTCCCAGGCCCTCCCACCTAGTGGGCTGTCTGGAATAGAAACACCTGTATATATAATAATGGCAGGGTTCTCCCAGGCCCTCCCACCTAGTGGGCTGTCTGGAATAGAAACACCTGTATATATAATAATGGGTTCTCCCAGGCCCTCCCACCTAGTGGGCTGTCTGGAATAGAAACACCTGTATATATAATAATGGCAGGGTTCTCCCAGGCCCTCCCACCTAGTGGGCTGTCTGGAATAGAAACACCTGTATATATAATAATGGGGGTTCTCCCAGGCCCTCCCACCTAGTGGGCTGTCTGGAATAGAAACACCTGTATATATAATAATGGGTTCTCCCAGGCCCTCCCACCTAGTGGGCTGTCTGGAATAGAAACACCTGTATATATAATAATGGGTTCTCCCAGGCCCTCCCACCTAGTGGGCTGTCTGGAATAGAAACACCTGTATATATAATAATGGGGTTCTCCCAGGCCCTCCCACCTAGTGGGCTGTCTGGAATAGAAACACCTGTATATATAATAATGCCAGGGTTCTCCCAGGCCCTCCCACCTAGTGGGCTGTCTGGAATAGAAACACCTGTATATATAATAATGGGGTTCTCCCAGGCCCTCCCACCTAGTGGGCTGTCTGGAATAGAAACACCTGTATATATAATAATGGGGTTCTCCCAGGCCCTCCCACCTAGTGGGCTGTCTGGAATAGAAACACCTGTTTATATAATAATGCCAGGGTTCTCCCAGGCCCTCCCACCTAGTGGGCTGTCTGGAATAGAAACACCTGTATATATAATAATGGGGGTTCTCCCAGGCCCTCCCACCTAGTGGGCTGTCTGGAATAGAAACACCTGTATATATAATAATGCCAGGGTTCTCCCAGGCCCTCCCACCTAGTGGGCTGTCTGGAATAGAAACACCTGTATATATAATAATGGGTTCTCCCAGGCCCTCCCACCTAGTGGGCTGTCTGGAATAGAAACACCTGTTTATATAATAATGGGTTCTCCCAGGCCCTCCCACCTAGTGGGCTGTCTGGAATAGAAACACCTGTATATATAATAATGGGTTCTCCCAGGCCCTCCCACCTAGTGGGCTGTCTGGAATAGAAACACCTGTTTATATAATAATGCCAGGGTTCTCCCAGGCCCTCCCACCTAGTGGGCTGTCTGGAATAGAAACACCTGTATATATAATAATGCCAGGGTTCTGGAATAAGAGCCCAGGCCCTCCCACCTAGTGGGCTGTCTGGAATAGAAACACCTGTATATATAATAATGCCCAGGCCCTCCCACCTAGTGGGCTGTCTGGAATAGAAACACCTGTATATATAATAATGCCAGGGTTCTCCCAGGCCCTCCCACCTAGTGGGCTGTCTGGAATAGAAACACCTGTATATATAATAATGCCAGGGTTCTCCCAGGCCCTCCCACCTAGTGGGCTGTCTGGAATAGAAACACCTGTATATATAATAATGCCAGGGTTCTCCCAGGCCCTCCCACCTAGTGGGCTGTCTGGAATAGAAACACCTGTTTATATAATAATGCCAGGGTTCTCCCAGGCCCTCCCACCTAGTGGGCTGTCTGGAATAGAAACACCTGTTTATATAATAATGCCAGGGTTCTCCCAGGCCCTCCCACCTAGTGGGCTGTCTGGAATAGAAACACCTGTATATATAATAATGCCAGGGTTCTCCCAGGCCCTCCCACCTAGTGGGCTGTCTGGAATAGAAACACCTGTTTATATAATAATGGGTTCTCCCAGGCCCTCCCACCTAGTGGGCTGTCTGGAATAGAAACACCTGTTTATATAATAATGCCAGGGTTCTCCCAGGCCCTCCCACCTAGTGGGCTGTCTGGAATAGAAACACCTGTTTATATAATAATGCCAGGGTTCTCCCAGGCCCTCCCACCTAGTGGGCTGTCTGGAATAGAAACACCTGTATATATAATAATGCCAGGGTTCTCCCAGGCCCTCCCACCTAGTGGGCTGTCTGGAATAGAAACACCTGTATATATAATAATGCCAGGGTTCTCCCAGGCCCTCCCACCTAGTGGGCTGTCTGGAATAGAAACACCTGTATATATAATAATGCCAGGGTTCTCCCAGGCCCTCCCACCTAGTGGGCTGTCTGGAATAGAAACACCTGTATATATAATAATGCCAGGGTTCTCCCAGGCCCTCCCACCTAGTGGGCTGTCTGGAATAGAAACACCTGTTTATATAATAATGCCAGGGTTCTCCCAGGCCCTCCCACCTAGTGGGCTGTCTGGAATAGAAACACCTGTATATATAATAATGCCAGGGTTCTCCCAGGCCCTCCCACCTAGTGGGCTGTCTGGAATAGAAACACCTGTATATATAATAATGCCAGGGTTCTCCCAGGCCCTCCCACCTAGTGGGCTGTCTGGAATAGAAACACCTGTTTATATAATAATGCCAGGGTTCTCCCAGGCCCTCCCACCTAGTGGGCTGTCTGGAATAGAAACACCTGTTTATATAATAATGCCAGGTTCTCCCAGGCCCTCCCACCTAGTGGGCTGTCTGGAATAGAAACACCTGTTTATATAATAATGCCAGGGTTCTCCCAGGCCCTCCCACCTAGTGGGCTGTCTGGAATAGAAACACCTGTTTATATAATAATGCCAGGGTTCTCCCAGGCCCTCCCACCTAGTGGGCTGTCTGGAATAGAAACACCTGTTTATATAATAATGCCAGGGTTCTCCCAGGCCCTCCCACCTAGTGGGCTGTCTGGAATAGAAACACCTGTATATATAATAATGCCAGGGTTCTCCCAGGCCCTCCCACCTAGTGGGCTGTCTGGAATAGAAACACCTGTTTATATAATAATGCCAGGGTTCTCCCAGGCCCTCCCACCTAGTGGGCTGTCTGGAATAGAAACACTTGTATATCGTCTTTTAAAGGCCAATAGAGTATTGAGTGAATTTCATTCTCTGCCTCTTCTTGGTAACGGTAGTTACAAAGTCTCTCCTCTACTAATCTAATACTGTTGACACACGGAGGGGCAGTATCCCTGTTCCTACCTGTATACATAGTGATCTCTAATAGCGGCCTGTTGACACACGGAGGGGCAGTATCCCTGTTCTTACCTGTATACATAGTGATCTCTAATAGCGGCCTGTTGACACACGGAGGGGCAGGGTAAATGTTCCTACCTGTGTAGGGGGTGAGGGTAAATGTTCCTGCCTGTTGACACACGGAGGGGCAGGGTAAATGTTCCTGTTCTGACCTGTATACAGGGTGAAATGTTCCTGTTGAACACCTGTATATATAATAATGCCAGGGTTCTCCCACACGGGGGGGGCAGTATCCCTGTTCTTACCTGTAAATAGTGTTCTCTAATGTGTTGACACACGGAGGGGCAGGGTAAATGTTCTTACCTGTGTACATAGTGATCTCTAATAGCAGGGTAAATGTTCCTGTTGACACACGGAGGGGCAGGGTAAATGTTCTTACCTGTATACATAGTGATCTCTAATAGGGCCTGTTGACACACGGAGGGGCAGTAAATGTTCCTACCTGTATACATAGTGAAATGTTCCTGTGTGTGTGGGGGCAGGGTAAATGTTCCTGTGTGGAGGGGGGTGTATAAATGTTCCTTACCTGTATACATAGTGATCTCTAATGTGTGGCCTGTTGACACACGGAGGGTAAATGTTCCTGTGTGTGTGTGTACATAGTGTAAATCCTGTGTGTGTGTGGGGGGCAGGGTAAATGTTCCTGTTGGGGGGGCAGGGTAAATGTTCCTGTGTGTAAATGTGGGTGCAGGGTAAATGTTCCTGTGTGTGGGGGGGCAGGGTAAATGTTCCTGTGTGTGGGGGGGGGTGCAGGGTAAATGGGTTCCTGTGTGTGTGGGGGGTGCAGGGTAAATGTTCCTGTGTGTGTGGGGGGGGGGGGCAGGGTAAATGTTCCTGTGTGTGAGGGGGGGGGGTGCAGGGTAAATGTTCCTGTGTGTGTGGGGGGGGGGTGCAGGGTAAATGTTCCTGTGTGTGTGGGGGGTGTGGGGGGGGCAGGGTAAATGTCCTGTGTGTGAGGGGGGGGTGGGGGGTGCAGGGTAAATGTTCCCTGTGTGTGAGGGGGTGTCCCTGGGGGGGCAGGGTAAATGTTCCTGTGTGTGTGGGGGGGGTGCAGGGTAAATGTTCCTGTGTGTGTGGGGGGGGGGTGCAGGGTAAATGTTCCTGTGTGTGAGGGGGGGGGGGCAGGGTAAATGTTCCTGTGTGTGAGGGGGGGGGGGGTGCAGGGTAAATGTCCCTGTGTGTGGGGGGGGGGGTGCAGGGTAAATGTTCCTGTGTGTGGGGGGGGGGGTGCAGGGTAAATGTTCCTGTGTGTGAGGGGGGGTGCAGGGTAAATGTTCTGTGTGTTGCAGGGTAAATGTTCCTGTGTGTGAGGGGGGTGCAGGGTAAATGGGTGTGTGAGGGGGGCAGGGTAAATGTCCCTGTGTGTGAGGGGTAAATGTTCCTGTGTGTGAGGGGGGTGCAGGGTAAATGTTCCTGTGTGTGAGGGGGGTGCAGGGTAAATGTTCCTGTGTGTGAGGGGGGTGCAGGGTAAATGTTCCTGTGTGTGAGGGGGGTGCAGGGTAAATGTTCCTGTGTGTGAGGGGGGGGGGTGCAGGGTAAATGTTCCTGTGTGTGAGGGGGGTGCAGGGTAAATGTTCCTGTGTGTGAGGGGGGTGCAGGGTAAATGTCCTGTGTGTGATAGGGGGGTGAGGGTAAATGTTCCTCTGTGTGTGAGGGGGTGCAGGGTCCTTAATGTCACCTGTGTCCTTATCCATAGGGGTGCACTCTGGTCCTTATCCATGTTCCTCTGTGTCCTTATCCATAGACACTCTGAGTCCTTATCCATAGACACTCTGAGTCCTTATCCATAGACACTCTGAGTCCTTATCCATAGACACTCTGAGTCCTTATCCATAGACACTCTGAGTCCTTATCCATAGACACTGTGAGTCCTTATCCATAGACACTCTGAGTCCTTATCCATAGGCACTCTGTCCTTATCCATAGACACTCTGAGTCCTTATCCATAGACACTCTGAGTCCTTATCCATAGACACTCTGAGTCCTTATCCATAGACACTCTGAGTCCTGTCACTCTGGTAAATGTCCTTATCCATAGACACTCTGAGTCCTTATCCATAGACACTCTGAGTCCTTATCCATAGACACTCTGAGTCCTTATCCATAGACACTCTGAGTCCTTATCCATAGACACTCTGAGTCCTTATCCATAGACACTCTGAGTCCTTATCCATAGACACTCTGAGTCCTTATCCATAGACACTCTGAGTCCTTATCCATAGACAGTCCTCCATGAGTCCTTATCCATAGACACTCTGAGTCCTTATCCATAGACTGCTATGGAAACAAATATCTAAATATTTAAAATGGCTGAACTGTCACTTTAATGTCACGGTATAAATTGTAACCTTTCTGTTGTACATTTGAATGTTCTAATTAAAAAAGTCAAATCAAATAAAATATTTTGTTAGTTTGAAAGTCATGCCCCAACCCTCCCTGTGAGTTCCACTGAATCTTGTCAACGGTCAATAAGAGTATTAAGTTAATAAGTTGGACCAGGAAGTCTGGTAAGACAGACTGAGTGGGTGAGAAGCTCACCTTGACTAAAGGTTCTTTGAAAACTCCTGTGTGATGCAACATGGACGCAGTGTTGCAATGAGACGAGGTCAATTTGCTGATACACAAACAAGTCAAACATTGACGTTGAACGCATAGGGTGGCAGGTAACCTAGTGGTTAAGAACGGTCTGAATCCCCTGCCGGTGTGCCCTTAGTCAAGGCACTTAACCCTAATAAGTGACTCTGGATAAGAGCGTCTGCTAAATGACTAAAATCATTACATAAATAAACATCCAATCCTGTCAGACACTGAGTGGACAGAACATTATGAACACCTACTTCCATGACAGACTGACCAGCTGGAAGCTTTGACCCCTTATTGGTGTCGCGTTCTAAATCCACTTCCATCAGTGTAGATGAAGAGGAGGAGACGGGTTAAATAAGGATTTTGGAGCCTTGAGACAATTGAGACATGGATTGTGTCTGTGTTGCCATTCAGTGGGTGAGTGAGCAGGACATCAGATTTCAGTGATTTGAACGGTAGTCTACCAGGCACATCGGTTTGTGACAATAACTGTAATGCTGCTGGGTTTTTCACACTCAACTGTTTCCTGTGTGTATCAAGAATGGTCCACCACCCAAAGGACATCCAGCCAACTTGACACAACGCAGTTGAGCCATTGTTGCTCCTAGACGTTTCCAACTTCACAATAACAGCAGACATTTAACAAACTGACTTGAAAATCAATGAGCTCTTCAGTACTGGCCAATCTACTGCCAATGTTTGTCTATGGAGATTGCATGGCTGTGATCAGTTTTATAGACCTGTCAGCAACGGGTGTCTGAAATTGCCGAATCCACTAATTTGAAGGGGTGTCCACATACCTTTGTATAAATAGTGTATTTTAAGTGCCTTTGAACGGGGTATGGTAGTAGTTCCAGGCGCACTGGTTTGTGTCAAGAACTCCAACGCTGCTGGGTTTTTCACGCTTAACCGTTTCCTGTGTGTATCAAGAATGGTCCACCACCCAAAGGACATCCAGCCAACTGGACACAACTGTGGAAAGCATTAAAGTCAACATGGGCCAGCATCCCTGTGGAACAACACCTTGTAGAGTCAACATGGGCCAGCATCCCTGTGGAACCCTTCCAACACCTTGAGAGTCAACATGGGCCAGCATCCCTAACTAACACCTTGTCAACATGGGCCAGCATCCCTGTGGAACCCTTTCAACACCTTGTAGAGTCAACATGGACCAGCATCCCCGTGGATCCCTTGGAACCCTTTCAACACCTTGTAGAGTCAGGAAGACAGAGAGGTGATCTAGTTACTACAGTCAGGAAGACAGAGAACCCTTGGTCTAGTTACTAATGTCAGGAAGACAGAGAGGTGATCTAGTTACTACAGTCACGAAGACAGAGAGGTGATCTATTTACTACAGTCAGGAAGACAGAGAGGTGATCTATTTAATACAGTCAGGAAGACAGAGAGGTGATCTATTTAATACAGTCAGGAAGACAGAGAGGTGATCTAGTTACTACAGTCAGGAAGACAGAGAGGTGATCTAGTTAATACAGTCAGGAAGACAGAGAGGTGATCTAGTTAATACAGTCAGGAAGACAGAGAGACCAGCATCCCTGTTACTACAGCTCAGGAAGAGCAGAGAGGTGATCCCAGCTATATGTAGAGCCTACAGTCAGGAAGACAGAGCTATATGGTGATCTAGACCCACTTTAATAACAGTCAGGAAGACAGAGACCCACTGGCTGATCTATTTAGAGCCTGGCAGTCAGGAAGACAGAGAGGCCTGATCTAGAACTTAGCTATATGTTGTGGTAGTCAGGAAGACAGAGAGCCTGGCAGACCCACTGATCTGGGGTCCCAGCTATATGTTACCTAGACCCAGTCAGGAAGACAGAGAGGTGATCTAGTTACTACAGTCAGGAAGACAGAGAGGCTGAACTCCCTAGTTGTGGTAGAGCCTACAGTCAGGAAGACAGAGGGAACTGGGGTCCCTGCTAACCTGGGGTCCACTGGCTCCCTAGCTGGGGTCCCATGTTGTGGTAGAGCCTGGCAGACCCACTGGAGGGTGCTGTCTGCCTGTGGAGGCTGCATGGAGAACCAAGAGGAGGAGGAGGAGGAGGAGGAGGAAGAAGAGAACTAATCATCTAATGTTTTTTTCATCTAGTAATCTTATCTTTGTACATGGCGCTGGATGACTTGTGGTTTGTGGGTAGAGCAGGACAGATCCCAGGTGAGCAAGAGGGAAGCGTGTGGAGAGTAACGTTGTTGTCTGCTGATGTGTGTGTAATTCCAGTGTTAGAGGAGGGTATTTTTTCTCTTTGTCCAAACACAGGTGCAACAGTCAAAAGCCCATCAAACAAGAGTTGAGTCTCAGCCTCTTTTGTTTCTGTGGGAGTTTAGCAGGTGTGTGAGGTCATGGTGGGGGCAGAGCGAACAAACAAGTGATAATGGAAGGTTTCTTCTTTGTGCGCATAGAATTATAGAACACCTCATATCTCCACCAGCTAGCCTCTGTTCTCTACATATCTCCACCAGCTAGTCTCTGTTCTCTTCATATCTCCACCAGCTAGTCTCTGTTCTCTTCATATCTCCACCAGCTAGTCTCTGTTCTCTACATATCTCCACCAGCTAGTCTCTGTTCTCTACATATCTCCACCAGCTAGCCTCTGTTCTCTACATATCTCCACCAGCTAGCCTCTGTTATCTTCATATCTCCACCAGCTAGTCTCTGTTCTCTTCATATCTCCACCAGCTAGCCTCTGTTCTCTACATATCTCCACCAGCTAGCCTCTGTTCTCTACATATCTCCACCAGCTAGCCTCTGTTCTCTACATATCTCCACCAGCTAGCCTCTGTTCTCTACATATCTCCACCAGCTAGCCTCTGTTCTCTACATATCTCCACCAGCTAGCCTCTGTTCTCTACATATCTCCACCAGCTAGCCTCTGTTCTCTACATATCTCCACACAGCTAGTCTCTGTTCTCTACATATCTCCACCAGCTAGTCTCTGTTATCTACATATCTCCACCAGCTAGCCTCTGTTCTCTACATATCTCCACCAGCTAGCCTCTGTTCTCTACATATCTCCACACAGCTAGTCTCTGTTCTCTACATATCTCCACCAGCTAGTCTCTGTTATCTACATATCTCCACCAGCTAGTCTCTGTTCTCTACATATCTCCACCAGCTAGCCTCTCTTCATATCTCCTCCAGCTAGTCTCTTCCTATCTCTACCAGCTAGCCTCTGTTCTCTTCATATCTCCACCAGCTAGTCTCTCTTCATATCTCCACCAGCTAGTCTCTTCCTATCTCCACCAGCTAGTCTCCGTTCTCTGCATATCTCCACCAGCTAGTCTCCGTTCTCTTCATATCTCCACCAGCTAGTCTCTGTTCTCTACATATCTCCACCAGCTAGCCTCTGTTCTCTACATATCTCCACCAGCTAGTCTCTCTTCATATCTCCACCAGCTAGCCTCTGTTCTCTACATATCTCCACCAGCTAGCCTCTGTTCTCTACATATCTCCACCAGCTAGCCTCTGTTCTCTACATATCTCCACCAGCTAGTCTCTGTTCTCTACATATCTCAACCAGCTAGCCTCTGTTATCTTCATATCTCCACCAGCTAGCCTCTGTTTTCTTCATATCTCCACCAGCTAGCCTCTGTTCTCTACATATCTCCACCAGCTAGCCTCTGTTCTCTACATATCTCCACCAGCTAGCCTCTGTTCTCTACATATCTCCACCAGCTAGTCTCTGTTCTCTACATATCTCCACCAGCTAGCCTCTGTTCTCTACATATCTCCACCAGCTTGTCTCTGTTCTCTACATATCTCCACCAGCTAGCCTCTGTTATCTACATATCTCCACCAGCTAGTCTCTGTTCTCTACATATCTCCACCAGCTAGTCTCTGTTCTCTACATATCTCCACACAGCTAGCCTCTGTTATTTACATATCTCCACCAGCTAGCCTCTGTTCTCTACATATCTCCACACAGCTAGCCTCTGTTATCTACATATCTCCACCAGCTAGCCTCTGTTCTCTACATATCTCCACACAGCTAGTCTCTACATATCTCCACCAGCTAGTCTCTGTTCATATCTCCACCAGCTAGCCTCTGTTCATATCTCCACCAGCTAGTCTCTACATATCTCCACCAGCTAGTCTCTACATATCTCCACCAGCTAGTCTCTACATATCTCCACCAGCTAGTCTCTACATATCTCCACCAGCTAGTCTCTACATATCTCCACCAGCTAGTCTCTACATATCTCCACCAGCTAGTCTCTGTTCATATCTCCACCAGCTAGCCTCTGTTCATATCTCCACCAGCTAGTCTCTGTTCATATCTCCACCAGCTAGTCTCTGTTCATATCTCCACCAGCTAGTCTATGTTCATATCTCCACCAGCTAGTCTCTGTTCATATCTCCACCAGCTAGTCTCTGTTCATATCTCCACCAGCTAGTCTCTGTTCATATCTCCACCAGCTAGTCTCTGTTCATATCTCCACCAGCTAGTCTCTGTTCATATCTCCACCAGCTAGTCTCTGTTCATATCTCCACCAGCTAGACTCTGTTCATATCTCCACCAGCTAGTCTCTACATATCTCCACCAGCTAGTCTCTACATATCTCCACACAGCTAGTCTCTGTTCATATCTCCACCAGCTAGCCTCTGTTCATATCTCCACCAGCTAGTCTCTACATATCTCCACCAGCTAGTCTCTACATATCTCCACCAGCTAGTCTCTACATATCTCCACCAGCTAGTCTCTACATATCTCCACCAGCTAGTCTCTACATATCTCCACCAGCTAGTCTCTACATATCTCCACACAGCTAGTCTCTACATATCTCCACCAGCTAGTCTCTACATATCTCCACCAGCTAGTCTCTACATATCTCCACCAGCTAGTCTCTACATATCTCCACCAGCTAGTCTCTACATATCTCCACCAGCTAGTCTCTACATATCTCCACCAGCTAGTCTCTACATATCTCCACCAGCTAGTCTCTGTTATCTTCATATCTCCACCAGCTAGCCTCTGTTCATATCTCCACCAGCTAGTCTCTACATATCTCCACCAGCTAGTCTCTACATATCTCCACCAGCTAGTCTCTAGATATCTCCACCAGCTACTCTCTACATATCTCCACCAGCTAGTCTCTACATATCTCCACCAGCTAGTCTCTACATATCTCCACCAGCTAGTCTCTACATATCTCCACACAGCTAGTCTCTACATATCTCCACCAGCTAGTCTCTACATATCTCCACCAGCTAGTCTCTACATATCTCCACCAGCTAGTCTCTACATATCTCCACCAGCTAGTCTCTACATATCTCCACCAGCTAGTCTCTACATATCTCCACCAGCTAGTCTCTGTTATCTTCATATCTCCACCAGCTAGTCTCTACATATCTCCACCAGCTAGTCTCTGTTCTCTACATATCTCCACCAGCTAGCCTCTGTTCTCTACATAACTCCACCAGCTAGTCTCTGTTATCTTCATATCTCCACCAGCTAGTCTCTGTTCTCTACATATCTCCACCAGCTAGTCTCTGTTCTCTACATATCTCCACCAGCTAGCCTCTGTTCTCTACATATCTCCACCAGCTAGTCTCTGTTCTCTACATATCTCCACCAGCTAGCCTCTGTTCTCTACATATCTCCACCAGCTAGTCTCTGTTATCTTCATATCTCCACCAGCTAGTCTCTGTTCTCTACATATCTCCACCAGCTAGTCTCTGTTCTCTACATATCTCCACCAGCTAGTCTCTGTTCTCTACATATCTCCACCAGCTAGTCTCTGTTATCTTCATATCTCCACCAGCTAGTCTCTGTTCTCTACATATCTCCACCAGCTAGCCTCTGTTCTCTACATATCTCCACCAGCTAGTCTCTGTTCTCTACATATCTCCACCAGCTAGTCTCTGTTCTCTACATATCTCCACCAGCTAGTCTCTGTTCTCTACATATCTCCACCAGCTAGTCTCTGTTCTCTACATATCTCCACCAGCTAGTCTCTGTTCTCTACATATCTCCACCAGCTAGTCTCTGTTCTCTACATATCTCCACCAGCTAGTCTCTGTTCTCTACATATCTCCACCAGCTAGCCTCTGTTCTCTACATATCTCCACCAGCTAGTCTCTGTTCTCTACATATCTCCACCAGCTAGTCTCTGTTCTCTACATATCTCCACCAGCTAGTCTCTGTTCTCTACATATCTCCACCAGCTAGTCTCTGTTATCTTCATATCTCCACCAGCTAGTCTCTGTTCTCTACATATCTCCACCAGCTAGCCTCTGTTCTCTACATATCTCCACCAGCTAGTCTCTGTTCTCTACATATCTCCACCAGCTAGTCTCTGTTCTCTACATATCTCCACCAGCTAGTCTCTGTTCTCTACATATCTCCACCAGCTAGTCTCTGTTCTCTACATATCTCCACCAGCTAGTCTCTCTTCATATCTCCACCAGCTAGCCTCTGTTCTCTACATATCTCCACCAGCTAGTCTCTCTACATATCTCCACCAGCTAGCCTCTGTTCTCTACATATCTCCACCAGCTAGTCTCTGTTCTCTACATATCTCCACCAGCTAGGCTCTGTTATCTACATATCTCCACCAGCTAGCCTCTGTTCTCTACATATCTCCACCAGCTAGTCTCTCTTCATATCTCCACCAGCTAGCCTCTGTTCTCTACATATCTCCACCAGCGAGTCTCTCTACATATCTCCACCAGCTAGCCTCTGTTCTCTAAATATCTCCACCAGCTAGCCTCTGTTCTCTTCATATCTCCACCAGCTAGCCTCTGTTCTCTACATATCTCCACCAGCTAGCCTCTGTTCTCTTCATATCTCCACCAGCAAGTCTCTGTTCTCTACATATCTCCAACAGCTAGTCTCTCTTCATATCTCCACCAGCTAGCCTCTGTTCTCTACATATCTCCACCAGCTAGCCTCTGTTCTCTTCATATCTCCACCAGCTAGTCTCTGTTCTCGACATATCTCCACCAGCTAGTCTCTGTTCTCTACATATCTCCACCAGCTAGTCTCTCTTCATATCTCCACCAGCTAGTCTCTTCCTATCTCCACCAGCTAGCCTCTGTTCTCTTCATATCTCCACCAGCTAGTCTCTCTTCATATCTCCACCAGCTAGTCTCTTCCTATCTCCACCAGCTAGTCTCCGTTCTCTTCCTATCTCCACCAGCTAGCCTCTGTTCTCTTCATATCTCCACCAGCTAGTCTCTCTTCATATCTCCACCAGCTAGTCTCTTCCTATCTCCACCAGCTAGTCTCCGTTCTCTTCATATCTCCACCAGCTAGTCTCTGTTCTCTACATATCTCCACCAGCTAGCCTCTGTTCTCTACATATCTCCACCAGCTAGTCTCTCTTCATATCTCCACCAGCTAGCCTCTGTTCTCTACATATCTCCACCAGCTAGTCTCTCTACATATCTCCACCAGCTAGCCTCTGTTCTCTACATATCTCCACCAGCTAGCCTCTGTTCTCTACATATCTCCACCAGCTAGTCTCTGTTCTCTACATATCTCCACCAGCTAGGCTCTGTTATCTACCTATCTCCACCAGCTAGCCTCTGTTATCTTCATATCTCCACCAGCTAGCCTCTGTTCTCTACATATCTCCACCAGCTAGCCTCTGTTCTCTACATATCTCCACCAGCTAGCCTCTGTTCTCTACATATCTCCACCAGCTAGTCTCTGTTCTCTACATATCTCCACCAGCTAGCCTCTGTTCTCTACATATCTCCACCAGCTAGGCTCTGTTATCTACCTATCTCCACCAGCTAGCCTCTGTTATCTTCATATCTCCACCAGCTAGCCTCTGTTCTCTACATATCTCCACCAGCTAGCCTCTGTTCTCTACATATCTCCACCAGCTAGCCTCTGTTCTCTACATATCTCCACCAGCTAGTCTCTGTTCTCTACATATCTCCACCAGCTAGCCTCTGTTCTCTACATATCTCCACCAGCTAGTCTCTGTTCTCTTCATATCTCCACCAGCTAGTCTCTGTTCTCTACATATCTCCACCAGCTAGTCTCTGTTCTCTACATATCTCCACCAGCTAGTCTCTCTTCATATCTCCTCCAGCTAGTCTCTTCCTATCTCTACCAGCTAGCCTCTGTTCTCTTCATATCTCCACCAGCTAGTCTCTCTTCATATCTCCACCAGCTAGTCTCTTCCTATCTCCACCAGCTAGTCTCCGTTCTCTTCATATCTCCACCAGCTAGTCTCCGTTCTCTTCATATCTCCACCAGCTAGTCTCTGTTCTCTACATATCTCCACCAGCTAGCCTCTGTTCTCTACATATCTCCACCAGCTAGCCTCTGTTCTCTACATATCTCCACACAGCTAGCCTCTGTTCTCTACATATCTCCACCAGCTAGCCTCTGTTCTCTACATATCTCCACCAGCTAGCCTCTGTTCTCTTCATATCTCCACCAGCTAGCCTCTGTTCTCTACATATCTCCACCAGCTAGCCTCTGTTCTCTACATATCTCCACCAGCTAGCCTCTGTTCTCTACATATCTCCACCAGCTAGCCTCTGTTCTCTACACATCTCCACCAGCTAGCCTCTGTTCTCTACATATCTCCACACAGCTAGCCTCTGTTCTCTACATATCTCCACCAGCTAGCCTCTGTTCTCTTCATATCTCCACCAGCTAGCCTCTGTTCTCTACATATCTCCACCAGCTAGTCTCTGTTATCTACATATCTCCACCAGCTAGCCTCTGTTATCTTCATATCTCCACCAGCTAGCCTCTGTTCTCTACATATCTCCACCAGCTAGCCTCTGTTCTCTACATATCTCCACACAGCTGTACCCTTGAAAGACAGGAAAAGAACAGGGTGGACCAAAAAACTGGTCACTGTCAGATGGTCATTTTGTCTTTGGTCGCGTGTCTAAGTTACTCAGAAACAAGAGAGGAAAATCACTGGCTTCTTCACCTCGGTACCTGCAGCTTGTCAATACCTATTGCAAAAAGTAATGAGGAAGTCAATCTCTCTTCCATTTTAGGCAATTAGAGATTGACATGCATGTCATTAATATAAACTAGGGCCTGTAGGACCTGCCTTGTTGATAGTGCTGTCTAAAAGGTAGAGACTAGGGCCTGTAGGACCTGCCTTGTTTATAGTGTTGTTAAGAAGGTAGTAGAAACTAGGGCCTGTAGGACCTGCCTTGTTGATAGTGTTGTTAAGAAGGTAGAAACTAGGGCCTGTAGGACCTGCCTTGTTGATGGTGTTGTTAAGAAGGTAGAAACTAGGGCCTGTAGGACCTGCCTTGCTGATAGTGTTGTTAAGAAGGTAGAAACTAGAGCCTGTAGGACCTGCCTTGTTGATAGTGTTGTTAAGAAGGTAGAAACTAGGGCCTGTAGGACCTGCCTTGCTGATAGTGTTGTTAAGAAGGTCAGAATTCTCCCCATCTTAGCTACTACTGTATCAATATTGTCTTGAACATGGCAGTTTACAATCCAGGTTCACTTCAAGAAGTTTAGTCACCCCAACTTGCTCAATTTCCACATTATTCATTACGAGATGAACAGGTGAGCAGTGCGTGTCTGTGAAATGAGAGCATGAACAGTATTAGGAACTTTAAAGGTTAAAGGGCACATTGACACAATGTCAGTACAGGCTAACACTGCCTCTGTAGCAGCTGGTACAGCTCTGAGGCAACACACCAACCCTCTCACCACACTGTCAAGTCTCTTAGAGTATTATGCAATGGGCCGCTGCTTCCCAGTACAGGCTAACACTGTGTTACGGATACAAGTATCCTGTGTGTGTATCCTGTGTGTGTATCCTGTGTGTGTTTCTTTTCACTCCTCCCCTCACAGGTGAACATCATCACTCCCCAATCAGTCAACAATCAATCATCAATCAGAAGACACACCTCCTCCTGTTTCCTACCCAATTACAGTTCCTTTCCCTTGGTTTAAAAACCCCATCAGTTGTTTGCTCTAGGAGCTCAATCTCTCTGTAAATGCCATGTCTGTAGGACTCTGTGTTTCACTCTCTCTTTGTGTCTTAACCTCTCTTTTGTTTGAGCACCTCCATAGCACTTTGTCATCACCTGTGAGTATTGTTTTTGGTTATGGTGTTTGTGTTTGATTGCTGGTGGGGAAAGGGGAAACCAAGACAAGTTGCCCATGGGCATACACTACCCGTAGGTAGACTTTGTTAAATACACTAGTTAGAACTGGGCGGACCACCCACTGTATTTTTGGTTAGTTAGTTAGCTGTTAAAGTAGGCTAGTCTAGCTTAGGGGTGTTTTTGTATATTTATTGTTTCTTTCCTTGGGTCCAGCTCAGCCCCTTTTCCTGCCCCCCCCATTACCGTGTGTTTATAAATAAACCTGGAGTTTGACGGTAGATTTCAGTTGTCCTGGTTATTTCGTTCACATTTTTACTTTGTCACAATAATAATTTGCATGAGTTATGTTACGGGTCTCATTACCATCCCCCCCTAGACTGTCGGGCCAAAAGGGATTCGTAACAACTATATCAAGAAGACTTTATAACTGTCCTGATAGGCTCTTTACCTACAACTCTAACAGGACAATTATATCAAGAAGACTTTATAACTGCCCTGATAGGCTCTTTACCTACAACTCTAATAGGACAATTATATCAAGAAGACTTTATAACTGCCCTGATAGGCTCTTTACCTACAACTCTAACAGGACAATTATATCAAGAAGACTTTATAACTGCCCTGATAGGCTCTTTACCTACAACTCTAATAGGACAATTATATCAAGAAGACTTTATAACTGCCCTGATAGGCTCTTTACCTACAACTCTAACAGGACAATGTGGGTCGACATGGAAGAAGAACTTAATGCCCCATTTGGAGCATCATATTATCTGAGTCAACACTTAAATGTGGGACTGCAGAATCCCATAATGTCCCAAACTAAGAAATATGGAGTCAGATAAATAAGAGACAGACATCTTCACCTTTCCTGACAAGCTCTGCTTCGTTATGGAACAACCATGAATACTAATTAGGAGGAAAGGTGGTTGTCTGGAGAGAGTGGGATAGGTTTTGTTTTAGCCTCAACACTAATACATTTCACTTCTGCTTTTAGTGTCAACTTGAATTAGAGTGGCTGTGGAAGACTGGTCCCTTGATGATGTCTACAAGTGGCTGAGTACCAATGATCTCCATGATTCCATCCCATCATTCCAAGGTTCACAATCTTTCTGAAGAATGCCAACTCTATTCAATTGTCTACTTTGCAACGAGCAAACATTCTCTGTGTCCAGACTACTCACACATATTGGCCTCTACCACCAGCATGAACCACATGTTCTAACTACCTGTGGAGTTAATGGGTGTGGGAAAACAAATAGATGTTTCAGCTTCTATCGGTCACACATCTACCAAAACCACACAGAGCTTTTAAGAGCCAACTTAGATGAGAATTGCCCTCATGATGAATTTGAGACTGGGACTGATCCCATTGAAGATGACATGAGTGATGTAGAGAGTCTGCCAGAGGCTGAATATGTTCAAGCCACAGAGATCAACACTGAGCAGCTAATTGAACATCTCTAAAACAATATCTGTCTTTTTATTTAGTAAACCAGGAAAGAACACTGCATCCCAGCTACGGTACAGAATAACATTGTTGAGGACCTCAGAACCATGTTGATGCTTTATGACCCACTACAGTCCCCTCAGGTTTCATCTGACAAATAAACTAATAAATGTGGTTGAACGGGACGATCTCAGGGACTTGCTTAACAACTCTGCAGTATTTGAGGAATGCATTAGATGCATCATCTCTGTGTGGATGCTGGAGCATTACTGTGTGAAAGAAGTGGGCGTTGTCAGGACAACTGAAGTACCACTGAGAAACAGAGAAGGTTATCAAACAAGGTGATTTCAATACAGCTACATTTCCCCCAGGCTACATGAATATAAAGAGACATGAGACAACACAATCATAATGAATCAGATTACATGGCCATGAGACAACACAATCATAATGAATCAGATTACATGGCCCCCACATGAATATAAAGAGACATGAGACAACACAATCATAATGAATCAGATTACATGGCCCCCAGGCTACATGAATATAAAGAGACATGAGACAACACAATCATAATGAATCAGATTACATGGCCCCCAGGCTACATGAATATAAAGAGACATGAGACAACACAATCATAATGAATCAGATTACATGGCCCCCAGGCTACATGAATATAAAGAGACATGAGACAACACAATCATAATGAATCAGATTACATGGCCCCCAGGCTACATGAATATAAAGAGACATGAGACAACACAATCATAATGAATCAGATTACATGGCCCCCAGGCTACATGAATATAAAGAGACATGAGACAACACAATCATAATGAATCAGATTACAGATTACATGGCAACCCAGATTACATGGCCCCCAGGCTACATGAATATAAAGAGACATGAGACAACACAATCATAATGAATCAGATTACATGGCCCCCAGGCTACATGAATATAAAGAGACATGAGACAACACAATCATAATGAATCAGATTACATGGCCCCCAGGCTACATGAATATAAAGAGACATGAGACAACACAATCATAATGAATCAGATTACATGGCCCCAATCAGGCTACATGAATATAAAGAGACATGAGACAACACAATCATAATGAATCAGATTACATGGCCCCCAGGCTACATGAATATAAAGAGACATGAATGAGACAACACAATCATAATGAATCAGATTACATGGCCCCCAGGCTACATGAATATAAAGAGACATGAGACAACACAATCATAATGAATCAGATTACATGGCCCCCAGGCTACATGAATATAAAGAGACATGAGACAACATAATGAATCAGATCATAATGAATCAGATTACATGGAATCCCAGGCTACATGAATATAAAGAGACATGAGACAACACAATCATAATGAATCAGATTACATGGCCCCCAGGCTACATGAATATAAAGAGACAACACAATCATAATGAATCAGATTACATGGCCCCCAGGCTACATGAATATAAAGAGACATGAGACAACACAATCATAATGAATCAGATTACATAGAATATAAAGAGACATGAATGAATCAGATTACATGGAGAATGAATCAGATTAGGGACCTGATCCTAGATCATAATGAATCAGATTACATGGAGAGGGACCTGATCCTAGATCATAATGAATCAGATTACATGGAGAGGGGGACCTGATCCTAGATCACAATGAATCAGATTACATGGAGAGGGGGACCTGATCCTAGATCATAATGAATCAGATTACATGGAGAGGGACCTGATCCTAGATCATAATGAATCAGATTAGATGGAGATACACAGGATATAACACTTTAAAGGCCTGAAACAGAACACATAGTTGTAAAGTCTAGTTACAGCAGGTGTTTACTGCCATCTAGTGGAAGATACCAATATAACACTTTATTATCAGGGTGGGGAGGCGGCTGAGCTGAAACAGAACAC
>NW_024608377.1:0-59914 GCF_018296145.1 Oncorhynchus tshawytscha | reverse complement strand
ACTAAGTGTGTGTGTTACTGGGGACTAAGTGTGTGTTAATGCTGGGGACTAAGTGTGTGTGTTTAATGCTGGGGGACTAAGTGTGTGTTTAATGCTGGGGACTAAGTGTGTGTGTTACTGGGGGACTAAGTGTGTGTGTTTAATGCTGGGGACTAAGTGTGTGTGTTACTGGGGACTAAGTGTGTGTGTTTAATGCTGGGGGACTAAGTGTGTGTGTTTAATGCTGGGGGACTAAGTGTGTGTTTACTGGGGACTAAGTGTGTGTGTTTAATGCTGGGGACTAAGTGTGTGTTTAATGCTGGGGACTAAGTGTGTGTGTTTAATGCTGGGGGACTAAGTGTGTGTTACTGGGGACTAAGTGTGTGTGTTTAATGCTGGGGGACTAAGTGTGTGTGTTAATGCTGGGGGACTAAGTGTGTGTGTTTAATGCTGGGGGACTAAGTGTGTGTGTTTAATGCTGGGGTACTAAGGACTAAGTGTGTTTAATGCTGGGGACTAAGTGTGTGTGTTTTCTGAATGCTGGGGGGACTAAGTGTGTGTGTTTAATGCTGGGGACTAAGTGTGTGTGTTTAAGTGCTGGTTACTGGGGACTAAGTGGGTGTGTGTTTAATGCTGGGGGACTAAGTGTGTGTGTTTAATGCTGGGGGCTAAGTGTGTGTTACTGGGGACTAAGTGTGTGTGTTTAATGCTGGGGGACTAAGTGTGTGTGTTTAATGCTGGGGGACTAAGTGTGTGTGTTTAATGCTGGGGGACTAAGTGTGCATGTTACTGGGGACTAAGTGTGTGTGTTTAATGCTGGGGACTAAGTGTGTGTGTTTAATGCTGCTGGGACTAAGTGTGTGTGTTTAATGCTGGGGACTAAGTGTGTGTGTTTAATGCTGGGGACTAAGTGTGTGTTACTGGGGACTAAGTGTGTGTGTTTAATGCTGGGGACTAAGTGTGTGTGTTACTGGGGACTAAGTGTGTTGTTTAATGCTGGGACTAAGTGTGTGTGTTTAATGCTGGGGGGGACTAAGTGTGTGTTACTGGGGACTAAGTGTGTGTGTTTTAATGCTGGGGACTAAGTGTGTGTTTAATGCTGGGGGACTAAGTGTGTGTGTTTAATGCTGGGGGACTAAGTGTGTGTGTTTAATGCTGGGGACTAAGTGTGTGTGTTTAATGCTGGGGGACTAAGTGTGTGTGTTTAATGCTGGGGGACTAAGTGTGTTTAATGCTGGGGGACTAAGTGTGTGTGTTAATGCTGGGGACTAAGTGTGTGTGTTTAATGCTGGGGGACTAAGTGTGTGTGTTTAATGCTGGGGACTAAGTGTGTGTGTTTAATGCTGGGGGACTAAGTGTGTGTGTTTAATGCTGGGGTACTAAGTGTGTGTGTTACTGGGGACTAAGTGTGTGTGTTACTGGGGACTAAGTGTGTGTGTTTAATGCTGGGGGACTAAGTGTGTGTGTTAATGCTGGGGACTAAGTGTGTGTGTTTAATGCTGGGGGACTAAGTGTGTGTGTTACTGGGGACTAAGTGTGTGTGTTACTGGGGACTAAGTGTGTGTTTTAATGCTGGGGACTAAGTGTGTGTTTAATGGGGACTAAGTGTGTGTGTTTAATGCTGGGGACTAAGTGTGTGTGTTAATGCTGGGGACTAAGTGTGTGTGTTTAATGCTGGGGGACTAAGTGTGTGTGTTAATGCTGGGGGACTAAGTGTGTGTGTTACTGGGGACTAAGTGTGTGTTTAATGCTGGGGGACTAAGTGTGTGGGACTAAGTGTGTGTGTTTAATGCTGGGGGACTAAGTGTGTGTGTTAATGCTGGGGGACTAAGTGTGTGTGTTACTGGGGACTAAGTGTGTGTGTTACTGGGGACTAAGTGTGTGTGTTACTGGGGACTAAGTGTGTGTGTTTAATGCTGGGGACTAAGTGTGTGTGTGTTTAAAGTGTGCTGGGGACTAAGTGTGTGTGTTACTGGGGACTAAGTGTGTGTGTTACTGGGGAGCTAAGTGTGTGTGTTAATGCTGGGGGACTAAGTGTGTGTGTGTCTCTGCAGTTGGCTGCTGGGGACGTCCAGAGTTCACCGATCCTAAAGTAGTGGCCCAGGAAGGCAGAAGGTAGGCTCTGTTTCTGTGTGTGTTAGAGAAGGTAGGACTAAGTGTTTCTGTGTGTGGTAGAGAAGGGTCACCTTATCTCTGTGTTTCTGTGGGTGTGGTAGAGAAGGGTCACCTTATCTGTGTTTCTCTGGGTGTGGTAGAGAAGGGTCACCTTATCTCTGTGTTTCTGTGGGTGTGGTAGAGAAGGATCACCTTATCCCTGTGTTTCTGTGGGTGTGGTAGAGAAGGGTCACCTTATCCCTGTGTTTCTGTGGGTGTGGTAGAGAAGGGTCACCTTATCTCTGTTTCTGTGGGTGTGGTAGAGAAGGGTCACCTTATCTCTGTGTTTCTGTGGGTGTGGTAGAGAAGGGTCACCTTATCTCTGTGTTTCTGTGGGTGTGGTAGAGAAGGGTCACCTTATCCCTGTGTTTCTGTGGGTGTGGTAGAGAAGGGTCACCTTATCTCTGTGTTTCTGTGGGTGTGGTAGAGAAGGGTCACCTTATCCCTGTGTTTCTGTGGGTGTGGTAGAGAAGGGTCACCTTATCCCTGTGTTTCTGTGGGTGTGGTAGAGAAGGGTCACCTTATCTCTGTTTCTGTGGGTGTGGTAGAGAAGGTAGATCCAAAGATGTGTAGCTTCAGTTTCTCCTAAATATTCGTAGATCTATTCATGGTAAAACGCTATGCAGGTCGACTGAAGCATAAACCCCTTTTAAAAAAGCACATTGTAATGTTGGTAGGATCTTTAAATGTATACTGGTGTCTTCTCACTAGCATGTCTCCCTCCTATGTGTCTCTCCCCTATGTGTCTCTCCCTCATATGTGTCTCTCTCTCTCTCCTGTGTCTCTCCCTCATGTGTCTCTCTCTCTCCCCTATGTGTCTCTCCCTCATATGTGTCTCTCTCTCTCCTATGTGTCTCTCCCTCATGTGTCTCTCTCTCTCTCTCCTGTGTCTCTCCCTCATATGTGTCTCTCTCTCTCCCCTATGTGTCTCTCCCTCATATGTGTCTCTCCCTCATATGTGTCTCTCTCTCCCTCATGTCTCTCTCTCTCCTGTGTCTCTCCCTCCTATGTGTCTCTCCCTCCTATGTCTCTCTCCCTCCTATGTGTCTCTCCCTCCTATGTGTCTCTCCCTCCTATGTGTCTCTCTCTCCTATGTGTCTCTCTCTCTCCTATGTGTCTCTCTCTCCTATGTGTCTCTCCCTTTCTCTCTCCTATGTGTCTCTCCCTTTCTCTCTCATATGTGTCTCTCCCTCATATGTGTCTCTCTCTCTCTCCTGTGTCTCGCCCTCCTATGTGTCTCTCCCTCCTATGTGTCTCTCTCTCCTATGTGTCTCTCTCTCTCCTATGTGTCTCTCTCTCTCCTATGTGTCTCTCTCTCTCCTATGTGTCTCTCTCTCTCTCTATGTGTCTCTCTCTCCTATGTGTCTCTCTCTCTCCTATGTGTCTCTCCCTCCTATGTGTCTCTCCCTCCTATGTGTCTCTCCCTCCCTGTGTGTCTCTCCCTCCTGTGTGTCTCTCCCTCCTGTGTCTCTCCCTCCTATGTGTCTCGCCCTCCTATGTGTCTCGCCCTCCTATGTGTCTCGCCCTCCTATGTGTCTCGCCCTCCTATGTGTCTCTCCTTTCTCTCTCATATGTGTCTCTCTCTCCCTCCTATGTGTCTCTCTCTCTCCCCTCCTATGTGTCTCTCTCTCTCCTATGTGTCTCTCTCTCCCTCTCATATGTTCTCTCTCTCCCTCCTATGTGTCTCTCTCTCTCCCTCATATGTGTCTCTCTCTCTCTATGTGTCTCTCTCTCTCTCCCTCATCTGTTCTCTCTCTCCCTCCTATGTGTCTCTCTCTCTCCTCATATGTGTCTCTCTCTCTCCCTCCTATGTGTCTCTCTCTCTCCCTCCTATGTGTCTCTCTCTCTCCCTCATATGTGTCTCTCTCTCTCCCTCCTATGTGTCTCTCTCTCTCCCTCATATGTGTCTCTCTCTCTCCCTCATATGTTCTCTCTCTCCCTCATATGTGTCTCTCTCTCTCCCTCATATGTTCTCTCTCTCTCTCATATGTGTCTCTCTCTCTCCCTCATATGTTCTCTCTCTCCCTCCTGCGTGTCTCTCCGTCTGTCTCAGTGACCAGGGTCCGTTCTCAGGGTTTCGTCTCCCTCTCCTTCCACATTGTGACAAAAGACATGAAGAGACTGGGTTACGACACCACACCTTCCGAGACCTCACACACTCTGTCACACACTGCTGCTGCAGGCATCGGACCAGGAGACCAGCCCTACAGCACGTGATGGAAACACACACAGGGACCAAAGACAACACCATCTCCCTCCCTGACCCCTGTGTGTGGTCCCATCAGTAGCAGCTGGATACTGTAGGTGTTAGTGATGTCTGGTCTCTCGCCTCGAGGAACAGGGGAGCTTCTACCCCCCCACTTCCATTCAGACTGATCCTGGACCTGCTGATCCGCTGATCCCTCTATAATAAGGCTGGTTTATAGACATCAGACTGATCCAGGACCTGCTGATCCACTGATCCCTCTATAATAAGGCTGGTTTAAAGACATCAGACTGATCCAGGACCTGCTGATCCATTGATCCCTCTATAATAAGGCTGGTTTATAGACATCAGGCTGATCCAGGACCTGCTGATCCACTGATCCCTCTATAATAAGGCTGGTTTAAAGACATCAGACTGATCCAGGACCTGCTCCTCCCTCTATAATAAGGCTGGTTTAAAGACATCAGACTGATCCAGGACCTGCTGATCCATTGATCCCTCTATAATAAGGCTGGTTTAAAGACATCAGACTGATCCAGGACCTGCTGATCCCCTCTATAATAAGGCTGGTTTAAAGACATCAGACTGATCCAGGACCTGCTGATCCACTGATCCCTCTATAATAAGGCTGGTTTAAAGACATCAGAGCTGATCCAGGACCTGCTGATCCGCTGATCCCTCTATAATAAGGCTGGTTTAAAGACATCAGACTGATCCAGGACCTGCTTCTCCCTCTATAATAAGGCTGGTTTAAAGACATCAGGCTGATCCAGGACCTGCTGATCCCCTCTATAATAAGGCTGGTTTAAAGACATCAGACTGATCAGGACCTGCCGATCCCCTCTATAATAATCTATCTGGCCGGGGGGGGAGTGACATTCATTTAAACCAGGATTCTGTTGAGCAGCGAGCTGGACAGCTGACTCTGCAGTTTTAAAATATCATTTTCCCCGTCGACCTACAACAGCCTTTACATGAATGAAAACAATGCGTTTTAAATGTCTCTTTTTAAAGCCGCATCGTGTACAACCTTCAAATGGATTGAATCCCCAGCCTCCCCGTTTATAACCAGGTGTTCGGTCTGAGGATCTGTGTCTCTCTCTCTCAGGGAAGTCTAGTTACTGCGTTTAAAAAAAAAAAAAAAAAATAAGGTCCCGATTCAAATCAGATCCTCAGAAGGAGAAAGTGGAGGATATATAGCTTCTGAACGTCTTTATTTCCTATATATCCTCCACTTTCTCCTTCTGAGCGTCTTTATTTCCTATATATCCTCCACTTTCTCCTTCTGAGCGTCTTTATTTCCTATATATCCTCCACTTTCTCCTTCTGAGCGTCTTTATTTCCTATATATCCTCCACTTTCTCCTTCTGAGCGTCTTTATTTCCTATATATCCTCCACTTTCTCCTTCTGAGCGTCTTTATTTTCTATATATCCTCCACTTTCTCCTTCTGAGCGTCTTTATTTTCTATATATCCTACACTTTCTCCTTCTGAACGTCTTTACTTTCTCCTTCTGAGCGTCTTTATTTCCTATATATCCTCCACTTTCTCCTTCTGAGCGTCTTTATTTCCTATATATCCTCCACTTTCTCCTTCTGAGCGTCTTTATTTCCTATATATCCTCCACTTTCTCCTTCTGAGCGTCTTTATTTCCTATATATCCTACACTTTCTCCTTCCGTCTTAATGATAGTAGGACGGGGCGTGGCTTCCTGACAACAATCACAGATTGGACAGCCACCCAAACTCCAAACGCTTGATCCGATGTGTTCTGTGTTGTAATATTTGGACTGATAATAAAGTGTTTCATGAACAAGGTGTAGTCCGTGTACGTCTCTACGACCTCTGTTTCCGTTACGGTAGAAGGTGAGAGGGGACGACCAGTCGCGGGTCACAGACCCAAATGGTTTGGCAACGGGAAAACCGTTTTAACTCTAGCAACTAAACGGGACCTGAATTTGTCCAATAGAAACATAGATTTTTTTCCGTTGCGAAACCTGATCCGGTTTTGGAGTGAATGATTTCCGTTGTATAACATTTAGACTAAATGAATACACCCGTGGTTGTACTGTGCGTCTCCAGCCGCACATCAGTAACACACACACACGAGAGAGAGAAACAGGCCACACACACACACATGAGAGAGAAACAGGCCACACACACACAAGAGAGAGAAACAGGCCACACACACACACACGAGAGAGAAACAGGCCACACACACACACGAGAGAGAAACAGGCCACACACACACACACACGAGAGAAACAGGCCACACACACACACAAGAGAGAAACAGGCCACACACACACACACAAGAGAGAAACAGGCCACACACACACACACACGAGAGAGAAACAGGCCACACACACACACACACACGAGAGAAACAGGCCACACACACACACACACATGAGAGAAAACAGGCCACACACACACATGAGAGAGAAACAGGCCACACACACACACACACACGAGAGAAACAGGCCACACACACACACAAGAGAGAAACAGGCCACACACACACACACACGAGAGAGAAACAGGCCACACACACACACACACGAGAGAGAAACAGGCCACACACACACACACGAGAGAAACAGGCCACACACACACGAGAGAGAGAAACAGGCCACACACACACGAGAGAGAGAAAACAGGCCACACACACACACACAGAGAGAGAGAAACAGGCCACACACACACACACGAGAGAGACAGGCCACACACACACACACATGAGAGGGAAACAGGCCACACACACACACGAGAGAGAGAGAGAAACAGGCCACACACACACACACACACACACGAGAGGGAAACAGGCCACACACACACACGAGAGAGAGAGAGAAACAGGCCACACACACACACACGAGAGGAAACAGGCCACACACACACACACGAGAGGGAAACAGGCCACACACACACACAGAGAGAGAGAGAAACAGGCCACACACACGAGAGAGAAACAGGCCACACATGGAGACGTCAGCGCTGAAAGTGATCCATTTTATTGTCCCATAGCAGCTCCAGGTGAAGCTGGTTTAGACTGGTGTTAATATACACCCCCCCCCCGATCCTATAAAACCCCCAGGAAGAAATTACAGAATAAAAAAGACCCACAATATTATGTTAGAATAATACAAACGATATAAATTATATTACATTATTATAATGTCAAACAGGTTAGCACACCATCCAGACACAAGCAGCTCCCAAGAAATATTAAATGTGTAAATAAAGACTAGTGAGAATAATACAAATATAATTCTGAACATGGGGACGCTTACAGACAGGAAGTCTGACTGTTGTCTGTGAAGCCTAGTAACCTCCCAGCACCAGACTGTTGTCTGTGAAGCCTAGTAACCTCCCAGCACCAGACTGTTGTCTGTGAAGCCTAGTAACCTCCCTGCACCAGACTGTTGTCTGTGAAGCCTAGTAACCTCAGAGCACCAGACTGTTGTCTGTGAAGCCTAGTAACCTCACAGCACCAGACTGTTGTCTGTGAAGCCTAGTAACCTCAGAGCACCAGACTGTTGTCTGTGAAGCCTAGTAACCTCCCAGCACCAGACTGTTGTCTGTGAAGCCTAGTAACCTCCCAGCACCAGACTGTTGTCTGTGAAGCCTAGTAACCTCACAGCACCAGACTGTTGTCTGTGAAGCCTAGTAACCTCACAGCACCAGACTGTTGTCTGTGAAGCCTAGTAACCTCAGAGCACCAGACTGTTGTCTGTGAAGCCTAGTAACCTCCCAGCACCAGACTACACACAGACAGAACTGGGCATCATAGCATCAGAAGAGGAAGACCTGACATTTTCAGCCACTAACACAGAAGGACCATTGTTACACTTTCCTTTTTTAAATCCATGTTAGTTGTTGTGGCAGAGAATCACTCAGGACCACAAAGGTTCTGAGCTGCCCCTCCCTGTGCCTGAGTAGAAAGGGTCCCCTGTCTGTCTCGGCTGTAATACCAGTCCAGGGGAGGGTACTAGGTAGAAAGGGCCCCCTGTCTGTCTCAGCTGTAATACCAGTCCAGGGGAGGGTACTAGGTAGAAAGGGCCCCTGTCTGTCTCGGCTGTAATACCAGTCCAGGGGAGGGTACTAGGTAGAAAGGGCCCCTGTCTCAGCTGTAATACCAGTCCAGGGAGGGCACTAGGTAGAAAGGGCCCCTGTCTGTCTCGCTGTAATACCAGTCCAGGGGAGGGTACTAGGTAGAAAGGGCCCCTGTCTGTCTCAGCTGTAATACCAGTCCAGGGGAGGGTACTAGGTAGAAAGGGTCCCCTGTCTGTCTCGGCTGTAATACCAGTCCAGGGAGGGTACTAGGTAGAAAGGGCCCCCTGTCTGTCTCGGCTGTAATACCAGTCCAGGGGAGGGTACTAGGTAGAAAGGGCCCCTGTCTGTCTCAGCTGTAATACCAGTCCAGGGAGGGTACTAGGTAGAAAGGGTCCCCTGTCTGTCTCGGCTGTAATACCAGTCCAGGGAGGGTACTAGGTAGAAAGGGTCCCCTGTCTGTCTCAGCTGTAATACCAGTCCAGGGGAGGGTACTAGGTAGAAAGGGCCCCCTGTCTGTCTCAGCTGTAATACCAGTCCAGGGGAGGGTACTAGGTAGAAAGGGTCCCCTGTCTGTCTCAGCTGTAATACCAGTCCAGGGAGGGTACTAGGTAGAAAGGGCCCCTGTCTGTCTCGGCTGTAATACCAGTCCAGGGGAGGGTACTAGGTAGAAAGGGCCCCCTGTCTGTCTCGCTGTAACACCAGTCCAGGGGAGGGTACTAGGTAGAAAGGGCCCCCTGTCTCAGCTGTAATACCAGTCCAGGGAGGGCACTAGGTAGAAAGGGCCCCTGTCTGTCTCAGTTATAATACAAGTCCAGGGGAGGGTACTAGGTAGAAAGGGCCCCCTGTCTGTCTCAGTTATAATACAAGTCCAGGGGAGGGTACTACTTAGAAAGGGCCCCCTGTCTGTCTCAGCTGTAATACCAGTCCAGGGGAGGGTACTAGGTAGAAAGGGCCCCCTGTCTGTCTCAGCTGTAATACCAGTCCAGGGGAGGGTACTAGGTAGAAAGGGCCCCCTGTCTGTCTCAGTTATAATACCAGTCCAGGGGAGGGTACTAGGTAGTTACAGACAGACAAGTTGTAAGTTGTGTAGTCCAGGACAGGTCAGTTACAGACAGACAGGTTGTGTAGTCTAGGACAGGTCAGTTCCACTAGGAGATAGATGGTTACAGACAGACAGACAGGTTGTGTAGTCTAGGACAGGTCAGTTACACTAGGAGATAGATGGTTACAGACAGACAGGCTGTGTAGTCTAGGACAGGTCAGTTCCACTAGGAGATAGGTGGTTACAGACAGACAGGTTGTGTAGTCTAGGACAGGTCAGTTACAGACAGACAGGTTGTGTAGTCTAGGACAGGTCAGTTACACTAGGAGATAGATGGTTACAGACAGACAGACAGGTTGTGTAGTCTAGGACAGGTCAGTTACACTAGGAGATAGATGGTTACAGACAGACAGGCTGTGTAGTCTAGGACAGGTCAGTTCCACTAGGAGATAGGTGGTTACAGACAGACAGGTTGTGTAGTCTAGGACAGGTCAGTTACAGACAGACAGGTTGTGTAGTCTAGGACAGGTCAGTTCCACTAGGAGATAGGTGGTTACAGACAGACAGGTTGTGTAGTCTAGGACAGGTCAGTTACAGACAGACAGGTTGTGTAGTCTAGGACAGGTCAGTTACACTAGGAGATAGATGGTTATAGACAGACAGGTGGTGTAGTCTAGGACAGGTCAGTTCCACTAGGAGATAGATGGTTACAGACAGACAGGTCAGTTCCACTAGGAGATAGATGGTGACAGACAGGTCAGTTCCACTAGGAGATAGATGGTTACAGACAGACAGGTCAGTTCCACTAGGAGATAGGTGGTTACAGACAGACAGGTTGTGTAGTCTAGGACAGGTCAGTTCCACTAGGAGATAGGTGGTTACAGACAGACAGGTTGTGTAGTCTAGGACAGGTCAGTTACAGACAGACAGGTTGTGTAGTCTAGGACAGGTCAGTTCCACTAGGAGATAGGTGGTTGCAGACAGACAGGTTTTGTAGTCTAGGACAGGTCAGTTACAGACAGACAGGTTGTGTAGTCTAGGACAGGTCAGTTCCACTAGGAGATAGATGGTTATAGACAGACAGGCTGTGTAGTCTAGGACAGGTCAGTTCCACTAGGAGATAGATGGTGACAGACAGACAGGTCAGTTCCACTAGGAGATAGATGGTTACAGACAGACAGGTCAGTTCCACTAGGAGATAGATGGTGACAGACAGACAGGTCAGTTCCACTAGGAGATAGATGGTTACAGACAGACAGGTCAGTTCCACTAGGAGATAGATGGTTACAGACAGACAGGTCAGTTCCACTAGGAGATAGGTGGTTACAGACAGACAGGTTGTGTAGTCTAGGACAGGTCAGTTACAGACAGACAGGTTGTGTAGTCTAGGACAGGTCAGTTCCACTAGGAGATAGATGGTTACAGACAGACAGGTCAGTTCCACTAGGAGATAGATGGTTACAGACAGACAGGTCAGTTCCACTAGGAGATAGATGGTTACAGACAGACAGGTCAGTTCCACTAGGAGATAGATGGTTACAGACAGACAGTGTAGTAGCAATATAAAGATGATTATAAAATGTGAGATTAAAGACCTGACGTTCATACTAATATTCAGCCAGTTAACCACAGTCCTGGAGTCAGATGTTAACTCCTGTCTCTAAATAGTGGAGGTTAGGGCCCCGTTAACCACAGTCCTGGAGTCAGAGGTTAACTAAAGGACTCCAGCCGGGGGGCCTAAAGGACTCCAGCCGGGTGGGGGCCCTAAAGGACTCTAAGGGGGGCCTAAATGACTCAAGGGGGCCCTAAAGGACTCCAGCCGGGGGCCCTAAAGGAGTCTGGGGGGCCTAAAAGGACTCTAGGGGGCCCTAAAGGAGTCTGGGGGCCCTAAAGGACTCTAGGGGGCCCTAAAGGAGTCTGGGGGGCCCTAAAGGACTCTTGGGGGGGCGCCCTAAAAGGACTCTAGGGGGGGCCCTAAAGGACTCTAGGGGGGCCCTAAAGGACTCCAGACAGTTGTATAATAACAGACATCTTTAGTCTACAGAAACAAGTCCCTTGAGTCTTTCACTCCCAAATAAACACCGTCTCTTCCTCTTCTGAGAAAGTTCCTCCACCCAGTCACCAGTTCATATACGTTGACCTCAGGGGTTAAAGTTCATATATACGTTGACCTCAGGGGTTAAAGTTCATATATACGTTGACCTCAGGGGTTAAAGTTCATATATACATTTGCGGGGGAGTGAAAAAAATTCACACGTTGACCTCAAGGGGTGGGGGTGAAAATTCACACGTTGACCTCAAGGGGTGGGGGTGAAAATTCACATGTTGACCTCAAGGGGGGGGGTGAAAATTCATATGTGGCTGTGTGTCAGGGTCATAGGTCAGGGTCGCTAAGCAGTGACCTCACAAGTTGTGGCCGGTAACGGGGTGGGGGTAGTAACACAGTGTACCAGGCAGTGGAGTCGTCTCCAGCTAAGGACTAACGGTGAAGCAACAGTCACAGCTAATTAAGCATGTGCAAAATCCCTGCTTAGTACACGTTCTCTCACACACACACACACACACACACACACACACACACACACACCTCACTGGGGTTGTACAAGTTTAGTTAGATTCACTCTATGATCAGACTAGCATTAAAAACAGTCAGAACAGCCAGGAATACTGTCTACAGGACACAGTATCTGATATAAGAGAGAGGGAGAGGAGAGGAGAGAGAGGAAGAGGGAGAGAGAGAGAGAGAAGAAAGAGGGAGAGAGAGAGGAAGAGGGGAGAGGAGAGGAAGAGGGGAGAGGAGAGGAAGAGGGGAGAGGAGAGGAAGAGGGGAGAGGAGAGGAAGAGGAGAGAGGAAGAGGAGAGAGAGGACAGAGAGGAGAGGAGAGAGGAAGAGGAGAGGACAGAGAGGAGAGGAGAGAGGAAGAGGAGAGAGAGGACAGAGAGGAAGAGGAGGGGGAGAGAGGAAGAGGGGAGAGGAGAGGAAGAGGAGAGAGGAAGAGGAGAGAGAGGACAGAGAGGAGAGGAGAGAGGAAGAGGAGAGAGGACAGAGAGGAGAGGAGAGAGGAAGAGGAGAGAGAGGACAGAGAGGAAGAGGAGAGGGGAGAGAGGAAGAGCAGAGGGGAGCGAGGAAGAAGAAGAGAGAGAAAGAGGAGGAGAGAGGAAGAGGAGAGGGGGTGGAAAGACAGGAGAGGAGTCCAGGGGTGTTGTCTTGAAGGGGGTGGTTGGGGGGGGGGTGTAGTTGAGGCGTTCCTCACAACAAGAAGGGGTTAGTGGTCCCGGGGGGCTGTGTGCCAGCTGTGGGGGGCAGAGCTGAGCCGAAGAGGGGCTGGGTCAGAGGCATAGAGGCCGGGAAACCCCCCATCCCTCCAACCCCGGGCACCATGTGGCCCGTCAGGGGGGGCAGAGGGTCTACCATGGAGGACAAGCTGCTGAACCCTGCTCCCCCTCCCAGACTCAGGCCTGGCATAGGGCTGACCCTCATCTGGTTTAGGGTAGGGGGGTTAGGCTGGCCCATCTGGAAGGGGTTGGCCTGGGGGGCGGCTACAGGGGCGGCTCCTAAGGAGACACAGGAGAGACAAACAGAACACAGAGAAGACATCAGCATTACCAAACACCAGAGAGAGAGATTGAGACTATGTACAGACTCAGTGAGCATAGCCTTGCTATTGAGAAAGCCTGTCTTCTCTTGAGAGCCATGTCTGCCTACGGCGGCCTATGTGCTCACTTCCCACAAAATGAAGTGGAAACTGAGCTGCACTTCCTAACCTCCTGCCCAATGTATGACCATATTAGAGAGACATATTTCCCTCAGATTACACAGATCCACAAAGAATTCGAAAACAAATCCAATTTTGATAAACTCCCATATCTACTGGGTGAAATTCCACAGTGTGCCATCACAGCAGCAAGATGTGTGACCTGTTGCCACAAGAAAAGGGCAACCAGTGAAGAACAAACATTGTAAATGCAACCCATATTTATGTTTATTTATTTTCCCTTGTGTCCTTTAACACTTCTTAGGGAAGTTTAACTTCTTCCTTACGAGACTCTGGGTTCGCGCCCAGGCTCTGTCGTAACCGGCCACGACCGGGAGGTCCGTGGGGCGACGCACGATTGGCCTAGCATCGTCCGGGTTAGGGAGGGTTTGGCCGGTAGGGATATCCTTGTCTCAGCGACTCCTGTGGCGGGCCGGGCGCAGTGCGCGCTAACCAAGGTGGCCAGGTGCACGGTGTTTCCTCCGACACATTGGTGCGGCTGGCTTCCCGGGTTGGATGCGCGCTGTGTTAAGAAGCAGTGCGGCTTGGTTGGGTTGTGTATCGGAGGACGCATGACTTTCAACCTTCGTTTCTCCCGAGCCCGTACGGGAGTTGTAGCGATGAGACAAGATAGTAGCTATTAAAACAATTGGACACCACGAAATTGGGGAGAAAAAAACCCCAAAAAATAAACTGTTTGACAGTGACTGAATCCTCTGAAGTTTCTAAATGTCTGTGAGTGTAACATAACTGATTTGGCAGGCGAAACCCCGAGCACAATCCATCCAGGGAAAATGTTGTTTTGAGCTCAATGTGTTTTCCATTCGTTTTAATAGGAATTTGCTTGCAGTTCCTATGGCTTCCACTAGATGTAAACAATCTTTAGAAATTGGTTGATGTTTTTCTTGTGAGAAATTAAGAAGTAGTCCTGTTCTTTCCATGTGTCACTCAGAGGGACTCAAGTCTTCTGGTGCGCGCGACCTGGAACGTGCTTCACTTTGTTTTCGTAGTTTATCCCGTCTTAAATGTGATCTATTATTTACGTTTTAGGAAAAGTTTGGAAAGTTGTTTGAAATATTTGGACAACGTTTACAGGTAACTAATTAGATACTTTGTAGTCATGTGACCGGTGCATTTTCTGAATCAAACGCGCCAAATAAATGGACATTTTGGGGAAAGAAAGAAAAAAAAATTAAGAAAATAATGATTTTATCGAACAAAAAGACCATTTGCGATGTTTCTGGGACATTTTGGAGCGCCAACAGAAGAAGATCTTAAGAAGATAAGAAGGCATTTATTATATGGTTATTTCTGACTTTTGCACCTTTCGCACCTGACGGGATGAAATATGATTGTCATGTGTTTGTATGCGGGGCGCTGTCCTCAGATAAATCGCATGGTCTGCTTTCGCCGTAAAGCCTTTTTGAAATCTGACACTGTGGCTAACATGTTAATGTTAGTTAGTCTAGGACAGGTTACCATAATGTTAGTTAGTCTAGGACAGGTTACCATAATGTTAGTTAGTCTAGGACAGGCTAACATAATGTTAGTTAGTCTAGGACAGGCTGACATAATGTTAGTTAGTCTAGGACAGGCTACCATAATGTTAGTTAGTCTAGGACAGGTTACCATAATGTTAGTTAGTCTAGGACAGGTTGCCATAATGTTAGTTAGTCTAGGACAGGCTGACATAATGTTAGTTAGTCTAGGACAGGCTACCATAATGTTAGTTAGTCTAGGACAGGCTACCATAATGTTAGTTAGTCTAGGACAGGCTACCATAATGTTAGTTAGTCTAGGACAGGCTACCATAATGTCAGTTAGTCTAGGACAGGCTAACATAATGTTAGTTAGTCTAGGACAGGTTAACATAATGTTAGTTAGTCTAGGACAGGTTAACATAATGTTAGTCTAGGACAGGCCAACATGTTAATGTTAGTTAGTCTAGGACAGGCTAACATAATGTTAGTTAGTCTAGGACAGGCTAA
This sequence comes from Oncorhynchus tshawytscha, assembly GCF_018296145.1. NCBI lineage: Eukaryota > Metazoa > Chordata > Actinopteri > Salmoniformes > Salmonidae > Oncorhynchus > Oncorhynchus tshawytscha. The sequence continues at coordinate 44,735 of NW_024608377.1, read as the reverse complement.
CATAATGTTAGTTAGTCTAGGACAGGCTAACATAATGTTAGTTAGTCTAGGACAGGCTAACATAATGTTAGTTAGTCTAGGACAGGCTAACATAATGTTAGTTAGTCTAGGACAGGCTAACATAATGTTAGTTAGTCTAGGACAGGCTAACATAATGTTAGTTAGTCTAGGACAGGCTAACATAATGTTAGTTAGTCTAGGACAGGCTAACATAATGTTAGTTAGTCTAGGACAGGCTACCATAATGCTAGTTAGTCTAGGACAGGCTACCATAATGTTAGTTAGTCTAGGACAGGCTACCATAATGTTAGTTAGTCTAGGACAGGTTAACATAAAGTTAGGCTTTATTTGTGTGTTATACCTGTATGTTATATTATACATGTATACCTGTATGTGTATGTTATATTATACATGTATACCTGTATGTGTATGTTATACATGTATACCTGTATGTGTATGTTATACATGTATACCTGTATGTGTATGTTATATTATACATGTATACCTGTATGTGTATGTTATATTATACATGTATACCTGTATGTGTATGTTATATTATACATGTATACCTGTATGTGTATGTTATATTATACATGTATACCTGTATGTGTATGTTATATTATACATGTATACCTGTATGTGTATGTTATATTATACACGTATACCTGTATGTGTATGTTATATTATACACGTATACCTGTATGTGTATGTTATATTATACACGTATACCTGTATGTGTATGTTATACATGTATACCTGTATGTGTATGTTATACATGTATACCTGTATGTGTATGGTATATTATACATGTATACCTGTATGTGTATGTTATACATGTATACCTGTATGTGTATGTTATATTATACATGTATACCTGTATGTGTATGTTATATTATACACGTATACCTGTATGTGTATGTTATATTATACACGTATACCTGTATGTGTATATTATACATGTATACCTGTATGTGTATGTTATATTATACATGTATACCTGTATGTGTATGTTATATTATACATGTATACCTGTATGTGTATGTTATATTATACACGTATACCTGTATGTTATGTTATACATGTATACCTGTATGTGTATGTTATACATGTATACCTGTATGTGTATGTTATACATGTATACCTGTATGTGTATGTTATATTATACATGTATACCTGTATGTGTATGTTATATTATACACGTATACCTGTATGTGTATGTTATATTATACACGTATACCTGTATGTGTATGTTATACATGTATACCTGTATGTGTATGTTATACATGTATACCTGTATGTGTATGTTATATTATACATGTATACCTGTATGTGTATGTTATACATGTATACCTGTATGTGTATGTTATATTATACATGTATACCTGTATGTGTATGTGTATGTTATACACGTATACCTGTATGTGTATGTTATACATGTATACATGTATACCTGTATGTGTATGTTATATTATACACATATACCTGTATGTGTATGTTATATTATACACGTACACCTGTATGTGTATGTTATATTATACACGTATACCTGTATGTGTATGTTATACATGTATACCTGTATGTGTATGTTATATTATACACGTATACCTGTATGTGTATGTTATACATGTATACCTGTATGTGTATGTTATATTATACACGTATACCTGTATGTGTATGTTATATTATACATGTATACCTGTATGTGTATGTTATACATGTATACCTGTATGTGTATGTTATACATGTATACCTGTATGTGTATGTTATATTATACATGAATACCTGTATGTGTATGTTATATTATACATGTATACCTGTATGTGTATATTATACATGTATACCTGTATGTGTATGTTATATTATACACGTATACCTGTATGTGTATGTTATATTATACACGTATACCTGTATGTGTATGTTATATTATACACGTATACATGTATGTGTATGTTATACATGTATACCTGTATGTGTATGTTATATTATACACGTATACCTGTATGTGTATGTTATACATGTATACCTGTATGTGTATGTTATACATGTATACCTGTATGTGTATGTTATACATGTATACCTGTATGTGTATGTTATACATGTATACCTGTATGTGTATGTTATACATGTATACCTGTATGTGTATGTTATACATGTATACCTGTATGTGTATATTATACATGTATACCTGTATGTGTATGTTATATTATACATGTATACCTGTATGTTATATTATACATGTACACCTGTATGTGTATGTTATATTATACACGTATACCTGTATGTGTATGTTATATTATACATGTATACCTGTATGTGTATGTTATACATGTATACCTGTATGTGTATGTTATACATGTATACCTGTATGTGTATGTTATACATGTATACCTGTATGTGTATGTTATACATGTATACCTGTATGTGTATGTTATATTATACACGTATACCTGTATGTGTATGTTATATTATACACGTATACCTGTATGTGTATGTTATACATGTATACCTGTATGTGTATGTTATATTCTACATGTATACCTGTATGTGTATGTTATATTCTACATGTATACCTGTATGTGTATGTTATATTCTACATGTATACCTGTATGTGTATGTTATATTATACATGTATACCTGTATGTGTATGTTATATTATACATGTATACCTGTATGTGTACGTTATATTCTACATGTATACCTGTATGTGTATGTGTATATTCTACATGTATACCTGTATGTGTATGTTATATTCTACATGTATACCTGTATGTGTATGTTATATTCTACATGTATACCTGTATGTGTATGTTATATTCTACATGTATACCTGTATGTGTATGTTATACATGTATACCTGTATGTGTATGTTATACATGTATACCTGTATGTGTATGTTATACATGTATACATGTATACCTGTATGTGTATGTTATATTATACATGTATACCTGTATGTGTATGTTATATTATACATGTATACCATGTATGTATGTGTATGTTATACATGTATACCTGTATGTGTATGTTATACATGTATACCTGTATGTGTATGTTATACATGTATACCTGTATGTATGTTATACATGTATGTGTATGTGTATGTTATACATGTATACCTGTATGTGTATGTGTATATTATACATGTATACCTGTATGTGTATGTTATACATGTATACCTGTATGTGTATGTTATACATGTATACCTGTATGTGTATGTTATATTATACATGTATACCTGTATGTGTATGTTATACATGTATACCTGTATGTGTATGTTATATTATACACGTATACCTGTATGTGTATGTTATACATGTATACCTGTATGTGTATGTTATACATGTATACCTGTATGTGTATGTTATACATGTATACCTGTATGTGTATGTTATATTATACACGTATACCTGTATGTGTATGTTATATATGTATACCTGTATGTGTATGTTATACACGTATACCTGTATGTGTATGTTATACATGTATACCTGTATGTGTATGTTATATTATACATGTATACCTGTATCTGTATGTTATATTATACATGTATACCTGTATGTGTATGTTATGTTATACATGTATACCTGTATGTGTATGTTATACATGTATACCTGTATGTGTATGTTATACATGTATACCTGTATGTGTATGTTATACATGTATACCTGTATGTGTATGTTATACATGTATACCTGTATGTGTATGTTATATTATACATGTATACCTGTATGTGTATGTTATACATGTATACCTGTATGTGTATGTTATACATGTATGTGTATGTTATGTTATACATGTATACCTGTATGTGTATGTTATATTATACATGTATACCTGTATGTGTATGTTATACATGTATACCTGTATGTGTATGTTATATTATACACGTATACCTGTATGTGTATGTTATACATGTATACCTGTATGTGTATGTTATACATGTATACCTGTATGTGTATGTTATACACGTATACCTGTATGTGTATGTTATACATGTATAACTGTATGTGTATGTTATATTATACATGTATACCTGTATGTGTATATTATACATGTATACCTGTATGTGTATGTTATATTATACATGTATACCTGTATGTGTATGTTATATTATACACGTATACCTGTATGTGTATGTTATATTATACATGTATACCTGTATGTGTATGTTATGTTATACATGTATACCTGTATGTGTATGTTATACATGTATACCTGTATGTGTATGTTATACACGTATACCTGTATGTGTATGTTATACATGTATACCTGTATGTGTATGTTATATTATACATATATGTATGTGTATATTATACATGTATACCTGTATGTGTATGTTATATATACATGTATACCTGTATGTGTATGTTATATTATACATGTATACCTGTATGTGTATATTATACATGTATACCTGTATGTTATATTATACACGTATACCTGTATGTGTATGTTATATTATGCATGTATACCTGTATGTGTATGTTATATTATACACGTATACCTGTATGTGTATGTTATATTATACATGTATACCTGTATGTGTATATTATACATGTATACCTGTATGTGTATGTTATACATGTATACCTGTATGTGTATGTTATATTATACATGTATACCTGTATGTGTATGTTATATTATACACGTATACCTGTATGTGTATGTTATACATGTATACCTGTATGTTATGTTATATTATACATGTATACCTGTATGTGTATGTTATATTATACATGTATACCTGTATGTGTATGTTATATTATACATGTATACCTGTATGTGTATGTTATACATGTATACCTGTATGTGTATGTTATATTATACATGTATACCTGTATGTGTATGTTATATTATACATGTATACCTGTATGTGTATGTTATACATGTATACCTGTATGTGTATGTTATATTATACATGTATACCTGTATGTGTATGTTATATTATAAACGTATACCTGTATGTGTATGTTATATTATACATGTATACCTGTATGTGTATGTTATATTATACACGTATACCTGTATGTTATATTATACATGTATACCTGTATGTGTATGTTATATTATACACGTATACCTGTATGTTATATTATACATGTATACCTGTATGTGTATGTTATATTATACATGTATACCTGTATGTGTATGTTATATTATACATGTATACCTGTATGTGTATGTTATATTATACATGTATACCTGTATGTGTATGTTATATTATACATGTATACCTGTATGTTATGTTATATTATACACGTATACCTGTATGTTATGTTATATTATACATGTATACCTGTATGTTATGTTATATTATACACGTATACCTGTATGTGTATGTTATACATGTATACCTGTATGTGTATGTTATATTATACATGTATACCTGTATGTTATGTTATATTATACATGTATACCTGTATGTGTATGTTATATTATACATGTATACCTGTATGTTATGTTATATTATACATGTATACCTGTATGTGTATGTTATATTATACATGTATACCTGTATGTGTATATTATATTACACATGTATACCTGTATGTGTATGTTATATTATACATGTATACCTGTATGTGTATGTTATACATGTATACCTGTATGTGTATGTTATATTATACATGTATACCTGTATGTTATGTTATATTATACATGTATACCTGTATGTGTATGTTATATTATACATGTATACCTGTATGTTATGTTATATATACACGTATACCTGTATGTGTATGTTATACATGTATACCTGTATGTGTATGTTATATTATACATGTATACCTGTATGTTATGTTATATTATACATGTATACCTGTATGTGTATGTTATATTATACATGTATACCTGTATGTGTATGTTATATTATACATGTATACATGTATGTGTATGTTATATTATACATGTATACCTGTATGTGTATGTTATATTATACATGTATACCTGTATGTTATGTTATATTATACATGTATACCTGTATGTGTATGTTATATTATACATGTATACCTGTATGTGTATGTTATATTATACATGTATACCTGTATGTTATATTATACATGTATACCTGTATGTGTATGTTATACATGTATACCTGTATCTGTATGTTATATTATACATGTATACCTGTATGTGTATGTTATATTATACATGTATACCTGTATGTGTATGTTATATTATACATGTATACCTGTATGTTATGTTATACATGTATACCTGTATGTGTATGTTATATTATACATGTATACCTGTATGTGTATGTTATATTATACATGTATACCTGTATGTTATGTTATACATGTATACCTGTATGTGTATGTTATATTATACATGTATACCTGTATGTGTATGTTATACATGTATACCTGTATGTGTATGTTATATTATACATGTATACCTGTATGTTATATTATACACGTATACCTGTATGTTATATTATACATGTATACCTGTATGTGTATGTTATATTATACATGTATACCTGTATGTGTATGTTATATTATACACGTATACCTGTATGTGTATATTATATTATACATGTATACCTGTATGTTATATTATACATGTATACCTGTATGTGTATGTTATACATGTATACCTGTATGTGTATGTTATACATGTATACCTGTATGTGTATGTTATACATGTATACCTGTATGTGTATGTTATACATGTATACCTGTATGTGTATGTTATACATGTATACCTGTATGTGTATGTTATATTATACACGTATACCTGTATGTGTATGTTATACATGTATACCTGTATGTGTATGTTATACATGTATACCTGTATGTGTATGTTATACATGTATACCTGTATGTGTATGTTATATTATACATGTATACCTGTATGTGTATGTTATACATGTATACCTGTATGTGTATGTTATATTATACACGTATACCTGTATGTGTATGTTATACATGTATACCTGTATGTGTATGTTATACACGTATACCTGTATGTGTATGTTATACATGTATACCTGTATGTGTATGTTATATTATACATGTATACCTGTATGTGTATGTTATATTATACATGTATACCTGTATGTGTATATTATACATGTATACCTGTATGTGTATGTTATACATGTATACCTGTATGTGTATGTTATATTATGCATGTATACCTGTATGTGTATGTTATATTATACACGTATACCTGTATGTGTATGTTATATTATACATGTATACCTGTATGTGTATATTATACATGTATACCTGTATGTGTATGTTATACATGTATACCTGTATGTGTATGTTATATTATGCATGTATACCTGTATGTGTATGTTATATTATACACGTATACCTGTATGTGTATGTTATATTATACATGTATACCTGTATGTGTATGTTATATTATACATGTATACCTGTATGTGTATGTTATATTATACATGTATACCTGTATGTGTATGTTATATTATACATGTATACCTGTATGTGTATGTTATACATGTATACCTGTATGTGTATGTTATATTATACATGTATACCTGTATGTGTATGTTATATTATACATGTATACCTGTATGTGTATGTTATACATGTATACCTGTATGTGTATGTTATATTATACATGTATACCTGTATGTGTATGTTATATTATACCTATACCTGTATGTGTATGTTATATTATACATGTATACCTGTATGTGTATGTTATATTATACACGTATACCTGTATGTTATATTATACATGTATACCTGTATGTGTATGTTATATTATACACGTATGTCTGTATGTTATATTATACATGTATACCTGTATGTGTATGTTATATTATACATGTATACCTGTATGTGTATGTTATATTATACATGTATACCTGTATGTGTATGTTATATTATACATGTATACCTGTATGTGTATGTTATATTATACATGTATACCTGTATGTTATGTTATATTATACATGTATACCTGTATGTGTATGTTATATATACATGTATACCTGTATGTGTATGTTATATTATACATGTATACCTGTATGTTATGTTATATTATACATGTATACCTGTATGTGTATGTTATATTATACATGTATACCTGTATGTGTATGTTATATTATACATGTATACCTGTATGTGTATGTTATATTATACATGTATACCTGTATGTGTATATTATATTATACATGTATACCTGTATGTGTATGTTATATTATACATGTATACCTGTATGTGTATGTTATACATGTATACCTGTATGTGTATGTTATATTATACATGTATACCTGTATGTTATGTTATATTATACATGTATACCTGTATGTGTATGTTATATTATACATGTATACCTGTATGTTATGTTATATTATACACGTATACCTGTATGTGTATGTTATACATGTATACCTGTATGTGTATGTTATATTATACATGTATACCTGTATGTTATGTTATATTATATATGTATACCTGTATGTGTATGTTATATTATACATGTATACCTGTATGTGTATGTTATATTATACATGTATACATGTATGTGTATATTATATTATACATGTATACCTGTATGTGTATGTTATATTATACATGTATACCTGTATGTTATGTTATATTATACATGTATACCTGTATGTGTATGTTATATTATACATGTATACCTGTATGTGTATGTTATATTATACATGTATACCTGTATGTTATATTATACATGTATACCTGTATGTGTATGTTATACATGTATACCTGTATCTGTATGTTATATTATACATGTATACCTGTATGTGTATGTTATATTATACATGTATACCTGTATGTGTATGTTATACACGTATACCTGTATGTGTATGTTATACATGTATAACTGTATGTGTATGTTATATTATACATGTATACCTGTATGTGTATATTATACATGTATACCTGTATGTGTATGTTATATTATACATGTATACCTGTATGTGTATGTTATATTATACACGTATACCTGTATGTGTATGTTATATTATACATGTATACCTGTATGTGTATGTTATGTTATACATGTATACCTGTATGTGTATGTTATACATGTATACCTGTATGTGTATGTTATACACGTATACCTGTATGTGTATGTTATACATGTATACCTGTATGTGTATGTTATATTATACATGTATACCTGTATGTGTATATTATACATGTATACCTGTATGTGTATGTTATATTATACATGTATACCTGTATGTGTATGTTATATTATACATGTATACCTGTATGTGTATATTATACATGTATACCTGTATGTTATATTATACACGTATACCTGTATGTGTATGTTATATTATGCATGTATACCTGTATGTGTATGTTATATTATACACGTATACCTGTATGTGTATGTTATATTATACATGTATACCTGTATGTGTATATTATACATGTATACCTGTATGTGTATGTTATACATGTATACCTGTATGTGTATGTTATATTATGCATGTATACCTGTATGTGTATGTTATATTATACACGTATACCTGTATGTGTATGTTATATTATACATGTATACCTGTATGTGTATGTTATATTATACATGTATACCTGTATGTGTATGTTATATTATACATGTATACCTGTATGTGTATGTTATATTATACATGTATACCTGTATGTGTATGTTATACATGTATACCTGTATGTGTATGTTATATTATACATGTATACCTGTATGTGTATGTTATATTATACATGTATACCTGTATGTGTATGTTATACATGTATACCTGTATGTGTATGTTATATTATACATGTATACCTGTATGTGTATGTTATATTATAAACGTATACCTGTATGTGTATGTTATATTATACATGTATACCTGTATGTGTATGTTATATTATACACGTATACCTGTATGTTATATTATACATGTATACCTGTATGTGTATGTTATATTATACACGTATACCTGTATGTTATATTATACATGTATACCTGTATGTGTATGTTATATTATACATGTATACCTGTATGTGTATGTTATATTATACATGTATACCTGTATGTGTATGTTATATTATACATGTATACCTGTATGTGTATGTTATATTATACATGTATACCTGTATGTTATGTTATATTATACACGTATACCTGTATGTTATGTTATATTATACATGTATACCTGTATGTTATGTTATATTATACACGTATACCTGTATGTGTATGTTATACATGTATACCTGTATGTGTATGTTATATTATACATGTATACCTGTATGTTATGTTATATTATACATGTATACCTGTATGTGTATGTTATATTATACATGTATACCTGTATGTTATGTTATATTATACATGTATACCTGTATGTGTATGTTATATTATACATGTATACCTGTATGTGTATATTATATTACACATGTATACCTGTATGTGTATGTTATATTATACATGTATACCTGTATGTGTATGTTATACATGTATACCTGTATGTGTATGTTATATTATACATGTATACCTGTATGTTATGTTATATTATACATGTATACCTGTATGTGTATGTTATATTATACATGTATACCTGTATGTTATGTTATATTATACACGTATACCTGTATGTGTATGTTATACATGTATACCTGTATGTGTATGTTATATTATACATGTATACCTGTATGTTATGTTATATTATACATGTATACCTGTATGTGTATGTTATATTATACATGTATACCTGTATGTGTATGTTATATTATACATGTATACATGTATGTGTATATTATATTATACATGTATACCTGTATGTGTATGTTATATTATACATGTATACCTGTATGTTATGTTATATTATACATGTATACCTGTATGTGTATGTTATATTATACATGTATACCTGTATGTGTATGTTATATTATACATGTATACCTGTATGTTATATTATACATGTATACCTGTATGTGTATGTTATACATGTATACCTGTATCTGTATGTTATATTATACATGTATACCTGTATGTGTATGTTATATTATACATGTATACCTGTATGTGTATGTTATATTATACATGTATACCTGTATGTTATGTTATACATGTATACCTGTATGTGTATGTTATATTATACATGTATACCTGTATGTGTATGTTATATTATACATGTATACCTGTATGTTATGTTATACATGTATACCTGTATGTGTATGTTATATTATACATGTATACCTGTATGTGTATGTTATACATGTATACCTGTATGTGTATGTTATATTATACATGTATACCTGTATGTTATATTATACACGTATACCTGTATGTTATATTATACATGTATACCTGTATGTGTATGTTATATTATACATGTATACCTGTATGTGTATGTTATATTATACACGTATACCTGTATGTGTATATTATATTATACATGTATACCTGTATGTGTATGTTATATTATACATGTATACCTGTATGTGTATGTTATACATGTATACCTGTATGTGTATGTTATACATGTATACCTGTATGTGTATGTTATACATGTATACCTGTATGTGTATGTTATACATGTATACCTGTATGTGTATGTTATACATGTATACCTGTATGTGTATGTGTATATTATACATGTATACCTGTATGTGTATGTTATACATGTATACCTGTATGTGTATGTTATACATGTATACCTGTATGTGTATGTTATACATGTATACCTGTATGTGTATGTTATACATGTATACCTGTATGTGTATGTTATACATGTATACCTGTATGTGTATGTTATATTATACACGTATACCTGTATGTGTATGTTATACATGTATACCTGTATGTGTATGTTATACACGTATACCTGTATGTGTATGTTATACATGTATACCTGTATGTGTATGTTATATTATACATGTATACCTGTATGTGTATGTTATATTATACATGTATACCTGTATGTGTATATTATACATGTATACCTGTATGTGTATGTTATACATGTATACCTGTATGTGTATGTTATATTATGCATGTATACCTGTATGTGTATGTTATATTATACACGTATACCTGTATGTGTATGTTATATTATACATGTATACCTGTATGTGTATATTATACATGTATACCTGTATGTGTATGTTATACATGTATACCTGTATGTGTATGTTATATTATGCATGTATACCTGTATGTGTATGTTATATTATACACGTATACCTGTATGTGTATGTTATATTATACATGTATACCTGTATGTGTATGTTATATTATACATGTATACCTGTATGTGTATGTTATATTATACATGTATACCTGTATGTGTATGTTATATTATACATGTATACCTGTATGTGTATGTTATACATGTATACCTGTATGTGTATGTTATATTATACATGTATACCTGTATGTGTATGTTATATTATACATGTATACCTGTATGTGTATGTTATACATGTATACCTGTATGTGTATGTTATATTATACATGTATACCTGTATGTGTATGTTATATTATACACGTATACCTGTATGTGTATGTTATATTATACATGTATACCTGTATGTGTATGTTATATTATACACGCATACCTGTATGTTATATTATACATGTATACCTGTATGTGTATGTTATATTATACACGTATACCTGTATGTTATATTATACATGTATACCTGTATGTGTATGTTATATTATACATGTATACCTGTATGTGTATGTTATATTATACATGTATACCTGTATGTGTATGTTATATTATACATGTATACCTGTATGTGTATGTTATATTATACATGTATACCTGTATGTTATGTTATATTATACACGTATACCTGTATGTGTATGTTATACATGTATACCTGTATGTGTATGTTATATTATACATGTATACCTGTATGTTATGTTATATTATACATGTATACCTGTATGTGTATGTTATATTATACATGTATACCTGTATGTGTATGTTATATTATACATGTATACCTGTATGTGTATGTTATATTATACATGTATACCTGTATGTGTATATTATATTATACATGTATACCTGTATGTGTATGTTATATTATACATGTATACCTGTATGTGTATGTTATACATGTATACCTGTATGTGTATGTTATATTATACATGTATACCTGTATGTTATGTTATATTATACATGTATACCTGTATGTGTATGTTATATTATACATGTATACCTGTATGTTATGTTATATTATACACGTATACCTGTATGTGTATGTTATACATGTATACCTGTATGTGTATGTTATATTATACATGTATACCTGTATGTTATGTTATATTATATATGTATACCTGTATGTGTATGTTATATTATACATGTATACCTGTATGTGTATGTTATATTTATACATGTATACATGTATGTGTATGTTATATTATACATGTATACCTGTATGTGTATGTTATATTATACATGTATACCTGTATGTTATGTTATATTATACATGTATACCTGTATGTGTATGTTATATTATACATGTATACCTGTATGTGTATGTTATATTATACATGTATACCTGTATGTTATATTATACATGTATACCTGTATGTGTATGTTATACATGTATACCTGTATCTGTATGTTATATTATACATGTATACCTGTATGTGTATGTTATATTATACATGTATACCTGTATGTGTATGTTATATTATACATGTATACCTGTATGTTATGTTATACATGTATACCTGTATGTGTATGTTATATTATACATGTATACCTGTATGTGTATGTTATATTATACATGTATACCTGTATGTTATGTTATACATGTATACCTGTATGTGTATGTTATATTATACATGTATACCTGTATGTGTATGTTATACATGTATACCTGTATGTGTATGTTATATTATACATGTATACCTGTATGTTATATTATACACGTATACCTGTATGTTATACTATACATGTATACCTGTATGTGTATGTTATATTATACATGTATACCTGTATGTGTATGTTATATTATACACGTATACCTGTATGTGTATATTATATTATACATGTATACCTGTATGTTATATTATACATGTATACCTGTATGTGTATGTTATATTATACATGTATACCTGTATGTTATATTATACACGTATACCTGTATGTTATATTATACATGTATACCTGTATGTGTATGTTATATTATACACGTATACCTGTATGTGTATGTTATATTATACACGTATACCTGTATGTGTATGTTATATTATACACGTATACCTGTATGTGTATGTTATATTATACATGTATACCTGTATGTTATATTATACATGTATACCTGTATGTGTATGTTATATTATACACGTATACCTGTATGTTATATTATACATGTATACCTGTATGTTATATTATACACGTATACCTGTATGTTATATTATACATGTATACCTGTATGTGTATGTTATATTATACACGTATACCTGTATGTTATATTATACACGTATACCTGTATGTTATATTATACATGTATACCTGTATGTGTATGTTATATTATACACGTATACCTGTATGTTATATTATACATGTATACCTGTATGTGTATGTTATATTATACACGTATACCTGTATGTGTATGTTATATTATACATGTATACCTGTATGTTATATTATACATGTATACCTGTATGTGTATGTTATATTATACATGTATACCTGTATGTGTATGTTATATTATACATGTATACCTGTATGTGTATGTTATATTATACATGTATACCTGTATGTGTATGTTATATTATACATGTATACCTGTATGTATGTTATATTATACATGTATACCTGTATGTGTATGTTATATTATACATGTATACCTGTATGTTATATTATACATGTATACCTGTATGTGTATGTTATATTATACATGTATACCTGTATGTTATATTATACATGTATACCTGTATGTGTATGTTATATTATACATGTATACCTGTATGTTATATTATACATGTATACCAGTATGTGTATGTTATATTATACATGTATACCTGTATGCGTATGTTATATTATACATGTATGCGTATGTTATATTATACATGTATACCTGTATGCGTATGTTATATTATACATGTATACCTGTATGTGTATGTTATATTATACATGTATACCTGTATGTGTATGTTATATTATACATGTATACCTGTATGCGTATGTTATATTATACATGTATACCTGTATGTGTATGTTATATTATACATGTATACCTGTATGTTATATTATACATGTATACCTGTATGTGTATGTTATATTATACATGTATACCTGTATGTTATATTATACATGTATACCTGTATGTGTATGTTATATTATACATGTATACCTGTATGTTATATTATACATGTATACCTGTATGTGTATGTTATATTATACATGTATACCTGTATGTGTATGTTATATTATACATGTATACCTGTATGTGTATGTTATATTATACATGTATACCTGTATGTTATATTATACATGTATACCTGTATGTGTATGTTATACATGTATACCTGTATGTGTATGTGTATATTATACATGTATACCTGTATGTGTATGTTATATTATACATGTATACCTGTATGTTATATTATACATGTATACCTGTATGTGTATGTTATACATGTATACCTGTATGTGTATGTTATATTATACATGTATACCTGTATGTGTATGTTATATTATACATGTATACCTGTATGTGTATGTTATATTATACATGTATACCTGTATGTGTATGTTATATTATACATGTATACCTGTATGTGTATGTTATATTATACATGTATACCTGTATGTGTATGTTATATTATACATGTATACCTGTATGTGTATGTTATATTATACATGTATACCTGTATGTGTATGTTATATTATACATGTATACCTGTATGTGTATGTTATATTATACACGTATACCTGTATGTGTATGTTATATTATACACGTATACCTGTATGTGTATGTTATATTATACACGTATACCTGTATGTGTATGTTATATTATACATGTATACCTGTATGTTATATTATACATGTATACCTGTATGTGTATGTTATATTATACACGTATACCTGTATGTTATATTATACATGTATACCTGTATGTTATATTATACACGTATACCTGTATGTTATATTATACATGTATACCTGTATGTTATATTATACATGTATACCTGTATGTTATATTATACACGTATACCTGTATGTTATATTATACATGTATACCTGTATGTGTATGTTATATTATACACGTATACCTGTATGTTATATTATACATGTATACCTGTATGTGTATGTTATATTATACACGTATACCTGTATGTGTATGTTATATTATACATGTATACCTGTATGTTATATTATACATGTATACCTGTATGTGTATGTTATATTATACATGTATACCTGTATGTGTATGTTATATTATACATGTATACCTGTATGTGTATGTTATATTATACATGTATACCTGTATGTGTATGTTATATTATACATGTATACCTGTATGTGTATGTTATATTATACATGTATACCTGTATGTGTATGTTATATTATACATGTATACCTGTATGTTATATTATACATGTATACCTGTATGTGTATGTTATATTATACATGTATACCTGTATGTTATATTATACATGTATACCTGTATGTGTATGTTATATTATACATGTATACCTGTATGTTATATTATACATGTATACCTGTATGTGTATGTTATATTATACATGTATACCTGTATGCGTATGTTATATTATACATGTATGCGTATGTTATATTATACATGTATACCTGTATGCGTATGTTATATTATACATGTATACCTGTATGTGTATGTTATATTATACATGTATACCTGTATGTGTATGTTATATTATACATGTATACCTGTATGCGTATGTTATATTATACATGTATACCTGTATGTGTATGTTATATTATACATGTATACCTGTATGTTATATTATACATGTATACCTGTATGTGTATGTTATATTATACATGTATACCTGTATGTTATATTATACATGTATACCTGTATGTGTATGTTATATTATACATGTATACCTGTATGTTATATTATACATGTATACCTGTATGTGTATGTTATATTATACATGTATACCTGTATGTGTATGTTATATTATACATGTATACCTGTATGTTATATTATACATGTATACCTGTATGTGTATGTTATACATGTATACCTGTATGTGTATGTGTATATTATACATGTATACCTGTATGTGTATGTTATATTATACATGTATACCTGTATGTTATATTATACATGTATACCTGTATGTGTATGTTATACATGTATACCTGTATGTGTATGTGTATATTATACATGTATACCTGTATGTGTATGTTATATTATACATGTATACCTGTATGTGTATGTTATATTATACATGTATACCTGTATGTTATATTATACATGTATACCTGTATGTGTATGTTATATTATACATGTATACCTGTATGTTATATTATACATGTATACCTGTATGTGTATGTTATATTATACATGTATACCTGTATGTTATATTATACATGTATACCTGTATGTGTATGTTATATTATACATGTATACCTGTATGCGTATGTTATATTATACATGTATGCGTATGTTATATTATACATGTATACCTGTATGCGTATGTTATATTATACATGTATACCTGTATGTGTATGTTATATTATACATGTATACCTGTATGTGTATGTTATATTATACATGTATACCTGTATGCGTATGTTATATTATACATGTATACCTGTATGTGTATGTTATATTATACATGTATACCTGTATGTTATATTATACATGTATACCTGTATGTGTATGTTATATTATACATGTATACCTGTATGTTATATTATACATGTATACCTGTATGTGTATGTTATATTATACATGTATACCTGTATGTTATATTATACATGTATACCTGTATGTGTATGTTATATTATACATGTATACCTGTATGTTATATTATACATGTATACCTGTATGTGTATGTTATACATGTATACCTGTATGTGTATGTGTATATTATACATGTATACCTGTATGTGTATGTTATATTATACATGTATACCTGTATGTGTATGTTATATTATACATGTATACCTGTATGTTATATTATACATGTATACCTGTATGTGTATGTTATATTATACATGTATACCTGTATGTTATATTATACATGTATACCTGTATGTGTATGTTATATTATACATGTATACCTGTATGTTATATTATACATGTATACCTGTATGTGTATGTTATATTATACATGTATACCTGTATGCGTATGTTATATTATACATGTATACCGTATGTTATATTATACATGTATACCTGTATGTTATGTTATATTATACATGTATACCTGTATGTGTATGTTATATTATACATGTATACCTGTATGTGTATGTTATATTATACATGTATACCTGTATGCGTATGTTATATTATACATGTATACCTGTATGTGTATGTTATATTATACATGTATACCTGTATGTTATATTATACATGTATACCTGTATGTGTATGTTATATTATACATGTATACCTGTATGTTATATTATACATGTATACCTGTATGTGTATGTTATATTATACATGTATACCTGTATGTTATATTATACATGTATACCTGTATGTGTATGTTATATTATACATGTATACCTGTATGTGTATGTTATATTATACATGTATACCTGTATGTTATATTATACATGTATACCTGTATGTGTATGTTATACATGTATACCTGTATGTGTATGTGTATATTATACATGTATACCTGTATGTGTATGTTATATTATACATGTATACCTGTATGTGTATGTTATACATGTATACCTGTATGTGTATGTTATACCTGTATGTGTATGTTATATTATACATGTATACCTGTATGTGTATGTTATATTATACATGTATACCTGTATGTGTATGTTATATTATACATGTATACCTGTATGTGTATGTTATATTATACATGTATACCTGTATGTGTATGTTATATTATACATGTATACCTGTATGTGTATGTTATATTATACATGTATACCTGTATGTTATGTTATATTATACATGTATACCTGTATGTGTATGTTATATTATACATGTATACCTGTATGTTATATTATACATGTATACCTGTATGTGTATGTTATATTATACATGTATACCTGTATGTGTATGTTATATTATACATGTATACCTGTATGTGTATGTTATATTATACATGTATACCTGTATGTGTATGTTATATTATACATGTATACCTGTATGTTATGTTATATTATACATGTATACCTATGTGTATGTGAATGTTTAATTCTGAGTATTTCTGTTTTCTGAATTTGGCTGCTACTGGATGTGGTCTAATCAGTCACCTCTGAGTGGGAAGGGATCTCTAAGAAGTTAACTACTTCTATATATACACTTAATGACATTTTAAATGTGTTCATTCTTCTGGGAGTGTAATGTTTACTGTTCATTTTATTTGATTTTGTTAATTATCTATTTCACTTGCTTTGGCAAATTGAACATATGTCTCCCATGACAATAAAGACCCCTTGAATTGAGAGAACAAGAGATTGTATTCAAATATGAGAGAGCTAGAGAGGGAGGAGATTTTCAACATCTGTCTCCGTACTGTGTGTGTACCACAGAAGTTTCCCAAACTCAGTCCTGGGGAATCCAAGGGGAACACGGTTTGGGTTTTTGTCCCCCGAGCAATACACAGCTGATTTAAATAAAAACTAATCATCAAGCTTTGATGGGGGCCAAAAACCCAAAACGTGTACACCTTGGGTGGGTCCCAGAGGACCGCTGGTGTACCATCTGTCCAGTACTGGGTGTCTCGGTACGGGGGAGGGAGGGGGGGGGGTGTCGGTACCTGCGGCAGCGAGGAAGGGGTTGACAATAGGAGCAGGCTGAGGAGGCTTGGTGACCAGTGAGTCCAGGTTGACCAATGCTGCATTAGGACCCAGGAAGGACTCTGGGGTCTTCCTGTTGGGCAGAGGGTCAAACAGGTCCCCGGTACCACTAGTCAGGGAGGAGAGACCACCTAGAGGATTACACAGAGAGAGAGAGAAAGAGAGAGAAAGAAAGAGAGTGAAAGAGAGTGAAAGCAAGAGAAAGAGAGAGACAGAGACAGAGAGAGAGAGAGACAGAGAGAGAGAGAGAGAGAGAGAGAGACAGAGAGAGAGAGAGAGAGAGAGACAGAGAGAGAGACAGAGAGAGAGACAGAGAGAGAGACAGAGAGAGAGACAGAGAGAGAGAGAGAGAGAGAGAGAGAGAGAGAGATTAACCCTGGCTGATGAGTCCTTGTTGTCCCCAGTCCACCTGGTCATGCTGCTGCTCCAGTTTCAACTGTGGGTTGAATACTTACTGACTCAGACATTTGAGCCCGCCCTCAATACAGACCGGGGCCCGGGACCCTCCTCAATACAGACCGGGGCCCGGGACCCTCCTCAATACAGACCGGGGCCCGGGACCCCCTCAATACAGACCGGGGCCCGGGACCCCCCTCAATACAGACCGGGGCCCGGGACCCTCCTCAATACAGACCGGGGCCCGGGACCCTCCTCAATACAGACCGGGGCCCGGGACCCTCCTCAATACAGACCGGGGCCCGGGACCATCCTCAATACAGACCGGGGCCCGGGACCCTCAATACAGACCGGGGCCCGCCCTCAATACAGACCGGGCCCGCCCTCAATACAGACCGGGGCCGCCCTCAATGCAGACCTGGACCGGGGCCCGCCCTCAATACGCACCGACCGGGGCCCGCCCTCAATACAGACCGGGACCCGCCCTCAATACAGACCGGGACCCGCCCTCAATACAGACCGGGCCCGCCCTCAATACAGACCGGGGCCCGCCCTCAATACAGACCGGGACCCGCCCTCACACAACGGGTCCTCAATACGACGAGGATTGTACCTTTGGCTTCCGGACAACAAAAGAAAGTTGATTAGAAAACCAGAAGAAGAGGACAGAAATGCTGGTTTCAACGGCCCACGAGGAAGTCTTGATGAAGTAATTCCCTAAACATCTCAGGTTGGGTTTTGACGATGCTACCTTAAAAAGGGTAAACATTACCTCAAAACATGAACTAAAATATCAGCTACTACCGGCTAACTAAACCCTGGTGTTGAGGAGTAGGAGCCAGCTACTACCGGCTAACTAAACCCTGATGTTGAGGTGTAGGAGCCAGCTACTACCGGCTAACTAAACCCTGGCGTTGAGGTGTAGGAGCCAGCTACTACCGGCTAACTAAACCCTGGTGTTGAGGTGTACCAGCTACTACCGGCTAACTAAACCCTGGTGTTGAGGAGTAGGAGCCAGCTACTACCGGCTAACTAAACCCTGGCGTTGAGGTGTAGGAGCCAGCTACTACCGGCTAACTAAACCCTGGTGTTGAGGTGTAGGAGCCAGCTACTACCGGCTAACTAAACCCTGGTGTTGAGGTATAGGAGCCAGCTACTACCGGCTAACTAAACCCTGGTGTTGAGGTGTACCAGCTACTACCGGCTAACTAAACCCTGGTGTTGAGGTGTAGGAGCCAGCTACTACCGGCTAACTAAACCCTGGTGTTGAGGTGTAGGTGCCAGCTACTACCGGCTAACTAAACCCTGGTGTTGAGGTGTACCAGCTACTACCGGCTAACTAAACCCTGGTGTTGAAGTGTAGGAGCCAGCTACTACCGGCTAACTAAACCCTGGTGTTGAGGTGTACCAGCTACTACCGGCTAACTAAACCCTGGCGTTGAGGTGTAGGAGCCAGCTACTACCGGCTAACTAAACCCTGGTGTTGAGGAGTAGGAGCCAGCTACTACCGGCTAACTAAACCCTGGCGTTGAGGAGTAGGAGCCAGCTACTACCGGCTAACTAAACCCTGGTGTTGAGGTGTAGGAGCCAGCTACTACCGGCTAACTAAACCCTGGTGTTGAGGAGTAGGAGCCAGCTACTACCGGCTAACTAAACCCTGGCGTTGAGGAGTAGGAGCCAGCTACTACCGGCTAACTAAACCCTGGCGTTGAGGTGTAGGAGCCAGCTACTACCGGCTAACTAAACCCTGGTGTTGAGGTGTAGGAGCCAGCTACTACCGGCTAACTAAACCCTGGTGTTGAGGTGTAGGAGCCAGCTACTACCGCTAACTAAACCCTGGTGTTGAGGTGTACCAGCTACTACCGGCTAACTAAACCCTGGCGTTGAGGTGTAGGAGCCAGCTACTACCGGCTAACTAAACCCTGGTGTTGAGGTGTAGGTGCCAGCTACTACCGGCTAACTAAACCCTGGTGTTGAGGAGTAGGAGCCAGCTACTACCGGCTAACTAAACCCTGGTGTTGAGGTGTAGGTGCCAGCTACTACCGGCTAACTAAACCCTGGTGTTGAGGTGTAGGTGCCAGCTACTACCGGCTAACTAAACCCTGGTGTTGAGGTGTAGGAGCCAGCTACTACCGGCTAACTAAACCCTGGTGTTGAGGTGTACCTGCGTAGGAGGTTCCTCCAGAACCCCAGGGGTCGGGAGCAGGGTTGGTTCCCCAGGGATCACTGCTCTTCATGGGGGAAACAGAGGAGGACGGGGGCCCCCAGGGGTCTACTGGAGCCACTGGCTTTGGGGCTGCACCTGGACACACACAGACACAACATGAGTCCCCCCCAGTAGACAGATGACAAGTCATTCCTGCTGTCTGTCACAATGCTGTTCCCTCGTTTTCAGATCACTACTGTTCTGGACGACTAACATCTCTCTCCCCCCCTCTCTCCGGCCGTACCCCCTCTCTCTCCCTCTCCGTCCGTCCGTCCCCCCCTCTCTCTCCCCCCCTCTCTCTCTGTCCCCCCTCAGTCCCCCCTCTCTCTCCCTCTCCGTCTGTCCGTCCCCCTCTCTCTCTCCCCCTCAGTCCCCCCTCTCTCCTTCTCCGTCCGTCCGTCCCCTCTCTCTCCGTCCCCCTCTCTCCTTCTCCGTCCGTCCGTCCCCTCTCTCTCCGTCCCCCTCTCAGTCCCCCCTCTCTCTCTCCGTCCCGCCCCTCTTCTCTCCGTCCCCCCTTTCTCCGTCCCCCTCAGTCCCCCCTCTCTCTCTCCGCCCTCCCCCTCAGTCCCCCCTCTCTCTCCGCCCCCTCTCTCCTCCCCCTCTCTGTCCCCCTCTCTCCCCCTCTCCCCACCCTCTCTCTCTGTCCCCTCTCTCTCTCCGTCCCCCCTCTCCGTCCGTCCCCCCCCCTCCCCCGTCCCCCCCCCTCAGTCCCCACCCTCTCTCTCTGTCCCCTCTCTCTCTCCGTCCCCCTCTCTGTCCTCCCCCTCTCTCCACCCCCTCTCTCTGGCATCCCCCTCTCCCCTCTCTCTGTCCCCCTCTCCCCTCAGCCCCCCTCTCTCTCTGTCCCCTCTCTCTCTCCGTCCCCCTCTCTGTCCTCCCCCTCTCTCCACCCCCTCTCTCTGGCATCCCCCTCTCCCCTCTCTCTGTCCCCCCCTCTCTCTGTCCCCCCTCTCCCCCCAGCCCCCCCCCGCACTCTCCACCCCCTCCACCCCCCCCCCATCCCTCTCCACCCCCCGCCTCTCCCCTCTCTCTCCACCCCCTGCCTCTCCCCCATCTCTCTCCACCCCCTGCCTCTCCCCCATCTCTCTCCACCCCCTGCCTCTCCACCCATTGTATTGTTCCAGGGACTCCCATTGGTTCATTTGGGAACAGCTCGCCCCTAATCTGGATTATGAACTGTTGTATTGTTCCAGGGACTCCCATTGGTTCATTTGGGAACAGCTCGTACCCCTAATCTGGATTATCATACTGTTGTATTGAGT
Organism: Oncorhynchus tshawytscha; assembly: GCF_018296145.1. Lineage (NCBI taxonomy): Eukaryota > Metazoa > Chordata > Actinopteri > Salmoniformes > Salmonidae > Oncorhynchus > Oncorhynchus tshawytscha. The sequence continues at coordinate 20,931 of NW_024608377.1, read as the reverse complement.
CAGGGACTCCCATTGGTTCATCTGGGAACAGCGTGTCCCCCTAATCTGGATTATCATACTGCTGTATTGTGCCAGGGACTCCCATTGGTTCATTTGGGAACAGCTCGTCCCCCTAATCTGGATTATCAGCTGTTGTATTGAGTCAGGGACTCCCATTGTTTCATTTGGGAACAGGTCGTCCTCCTAATCTGGATTATCAGCTGTTGTATTGAGTCAGGGACTCCCATTGGTTCATTTGGGAACAGCTCGTCCCCCTAATCTGGATTATCAGCTGTTGTATTGTTCCAGGGACTCCCATTGGTTCATTTGGGAACCGATCGTCCCCCTAATCTGGATTATCATACTGTTGTATTGAGTCAGGGACTCCCATTGGTTCATTTGGGAACAGCTCGTCCCCCTAATCTGGATTATCATACTGTTGTATTGAGTCAGGGACTCCCATTGGTTCATTTGGGAACAGCTCGTCCCCCTAATCTGGATTATCAGCTGTTGTATTGTTCCAGGGACTCCCATTGGTTCATTTGGGAACAGCTCGTCCCCCTAATCTGGATTATCATACTGTTGTATTGAGTCAGGGACTCCCATTGGTTCATTTGGGAACAGCTCGTCCCCCTAATCTGGATTATCAGCTGTTGTATTGTTCCAGGGACTCCCATTGGTTCATTTGGGAACAGCTCGTCCCCCTAATCTGGATTATCAGCTGTTGTATTGAGTCAGGGACTCCCATTGGTTCATTTGGGAACAGCGTGTCCCCCTAATCTGGATTATCATACTGTTGTATTGAGTCAGGGACTCCCATTGGTTCATTTGGGAACTGCTCGTCCCCCTAATATGGATTATCAGCTGTTGTATTGTTCCAGGGACTCCCATTGGTTCATTTGGGAACAGCGTGTCCCCCTAATCTGGATTATCAGCTGTTATATTGTTCCAGGGACTCCCATTGGTTCATTTGGGAACAGCTCGTCCCCCTAATCTGGATTATCAGCTGTTGTATTGTTCCAGGGACTCCCATTGGTTCATTTGGGAACAGCGTGTCCCCCTAATCTGGATTATCAGCTGTTGTATTGTTCCAGGGACTCCCATTGGTTCATTTGGGAACAGCTCGTCCCCTAATCTGGATTATCAGCTGTTGTATTGTTCAGGGACTCCCATTGGTTCATTTGGGAACAGCTCGTCCCCTAATCTGGATTATCAACTGTTGTATTGAGTCAGGGACTCCCATTGGTTCATTTGGGAACAGCGTGTCCCCTAATCTGGATTATCAGCTGTTGTATTGTTCCAGGGACTCCCATTGGTTCATTTGGGAACAGCTCGTCCTCCTAATCTGGATTATCAGCTGTTGTATTGTTCCAGGGACTCCCATTGGTTCATTTGGGAACAGCTCGTCCCCCTAATCTGGATTATCAGCTGTTGTATTGAGTCAGGGACTCCCATTGGTTCATTTGGGAACAGCTCGTCCCCCTAATCTGGATTATCATACTGTTGTATTGAGTCAGGGACTCCCATTGGTTCATTTGGGAACAGCTCGTCCTCCTAATCTGGATTATCAGCTGTTGTCAAACATGTTGATATCAAAAAGAGGACTCTTCCTAATTAGTGACGCAGTGAATTCTACTAGATGAAAACCCTCAAAATGAGTTTTACATCCTGGCATTTAAAAGCACTCCATTATCTACATTTCACATAATATAAAACATTATATTTTATTATTATTTATTATTATTATATCACATTACCGAAATAACTTTAGAGCACAAGGGGATTCAGACACGGTGTGTGTGTGTGTGTGTGTGTGTGTGTGTGTGTGTGTGTGTGTGTGTGTGTGTGTGTGTGTGTGTGTGTGTGTGTGTGTGTGTACCGTAGGCCTGCCAGGGGTCTGGTGCGGCGGCAGCGCCTCCTCCTCCTCCTCCTCCTCTCGCCCCCCAGGGGTCGGCCGAGTCCGATTCTGGAACATCCATCAGATCCAACAGAGAGGACTGGGCCTGCTGGGAGGAGAGAGAGAGAGATGACCACCCATTAGATCCTAACAGAGAGGACTGGGCCTGCTGGGAGGAGAGAGAGAGAGGTGACCACCCATTAGATCCTAACAGAGGACTGGGCCTGCTGGGAGGAGAGAGAGAGAGATGACCACCCATTAGATCCTAACAGAGAGGACTGGGCCTGCTGGGAGGAGAGAGAGTGACCACCCATTAGATCCTAACAGAGAGGACTGGGCCTGCTGGGAGGAGAGAGAGAGATGACCACCCATTAGATCCTAACAGAGAGGACTGGGCCTGCTGGGAGGAGAGAGAGAGAGATGACCACCCATTAGATCCTAACAGAGAGGACTGGGCCTGCTGGGAGGAGAGAGAGAGAGATGACCACCCATTAGATCCTAACAGAGAGGACTGGGCCTGCTGGGAGGAGAGAGAGAGAGATGACCACCCATTAGATCCTAACAGAGAGGACTGGGCCTGCTGGGAGGAGAGAGAGATGACCACCCATTAGATCCTAACAGAGAGGACTGGGCCTGCTGGGAGGAGAGAGAGACAGATGACCACCCATTAGATCCTAACAGAGAGGACTGGGCCTGCTGGGAGGAGAGAGATAGAGATGACCACCCATTAGATCCTAACAGAGAGGACTGGGCCTGCTGGGAGGAGAGAGAGAGATGACCACCCATTAGATCCTATCAGTCAGCCCAGCAGCAGTCTCATGAGGGTCAATCAGCCAGCAGTCTCATGAGGGTCAATCAGCCAGCAGTCTCATGAGGGTCAATCAGTCAGCCCAGCAGCAGTCTCATGAGGGTCAATCAGCCAGCAGTCTCATGAGGGTCAATCAGCCAGCAGTCTCATGAGGGTCAATCAGTCAGCCCAGCAGCAGTCTCATGAGGGTCAATCAGCCAGCAGTCTCATGAGGGTCAATCAGTCAGCCCAGCAGCAGTCTCATGAGGGGTCAATCAGCCAGTCCAGCAGCAGTCTCATGAGGGTCAATCAGTCAGCCCAGCAGCAGTCTCATGAGGGTCAATCAGTCAGCCCAGCATTAGTCTCATGAGGGGTCAATCAGTCAGCCCAGCAGGAGTCTCATGAGGGTCAATCAGTCAGCCCAGCAGCAGTCTCATGAGGGTCAGTCAGTCAGCCCAGCAGCAGTCTCATGAGGGGTCAATCAGCCAGCAGCAGTCTCATGAGGGTCAATCAATCAGCCCAGCAGCAGTCTCATGAGGGGTCAATCAATCAGCCCAGCAGCAGTCTCATGAGGGGTCAATCAGCCAGCAGCAGACTCATGAGGGTCAATCAATCAGCCAGCAGCAGTCTCATGAGGGTCAATCAGCCAGCAGCAGTCTCATGAGGGTCAATCAATCAGCCAGCAGCAGTCTCATGAGGGTCAATCAATCAGCCAGCAGCAGTCTCATGAGGGTCAATCAATCAGCCAGCAGCAGTCTCATGAGGGTCAATCAATCAGCCAGCAGCAGTCTCATGAGGGTCAATCAGCCAGCAGCAGTCTCATGAGGGTCAATCAGCCAGCAGCAGTCTAATGAGGGTCAATCAGCCAGCCCAGCAGCAGTCTCATGAGGGTCAATCAGCCAGCAGCAGTCTCATGAGGGGTCAGTCAGCTATGAGAAAAACAGACTACCGACCTACAGCCATAACATGGGAAACACTGAGATAGTTCTCTGTCTGTACCTCTCTCTCATAACATGGGGAAACACTGAGATAGTTCTCTGTCTGTACCTCTCTCTCATAACATGGGAAACACTGAGATAGTTCTCTGTCTGTACCTCTCTCTCATAACATGGGAAACACTGAGATAGTTCTCTGTCTGTACCTCTCTCTCATAACATGGGAAACACTGAGATAGTTCTCTGACTGACCTCTCTCTCATAACATGGGGAAACACTGAGATAGTTCTCTGTCTGAGAACTCTCTCATAACATGGGAAACACTGAGATAGTTCTCTGTCTGTACCTCTCTCTCATAACATGGGGAAACACTGAGATAGTTCTCTGTCTGTACCTCTCTCTCATAACATGGGAAACACTGAGATAGTTCTCTGTCTGTACCTCTCTCTTCTTCTTGGCTAGTTTTCCAGAGCCGGTGTCACCGAGGGCTTTTCCTTTACGACTCTCCTCGAGTGCCATCTGGAGTCTCAGGTCATCTCCCCGACGCATCCTGTCCTCCTGCACAGAGAGAGACAGGGACGCACAGAGAGCGAGAGAGACGCACAGGGACGCACAGGGAGCGAGAGAGAGAGAGACGGGGAACGCACAGGGAGCGAGAGAGAGAGACGGGGACGCACAGGGAGCGAGAGAGAGAGACAGGGACGCACAGGGAGCGAGAGAGAGAGACAGGGACGCACAGGGAGCGAGAGAGAGAGACAGGGACGCACAGGGAACGAGAGAGAGAGACAGGGACGCACAGGGAGCGAGAGAGACGCACAGGGACGCACAGGGAGCGAGAGAGACGACAGGGACGCACAGGGAGCGAGAGAGAGAGACAGGGACGCACAGGGAGCGAGAGAGAGACAGGGACGCACAGGGAGCGAGAGAGAGAGACAGGGGAGCGACAAGAAGGGGCGAGAGAGACGCACAGGGACGCACAGGGAGCGAGAGAGAGAGACAGGGACGCACAGGGAGCGAGAGAGACGCACAGGGACGCACAGGGAGCGAGAGAGAGAGACCGGGACACAGAGAGAGAGAGACAGGGACACAGAGAGAGAGAGAGACAGGGACACAGAGAGAGAGAGAGAGACAGGGACACAGAGAAAGAGAGAGAGACAGGGACACAGAGAAAGAGAGAGAGACAGGGACACAGAGAGAGAGAGAGAGACAGGGACACAGCGAGAGAGAGACAGACAGGGACACAGAGAGAGAGAGACAGGGACACAGAGAGAGAGAGAGAGAGACAGGGACACAGAGAGAGAGAGAGAGACAGGGACACAGAGAGAGAGAGAGACAGGGACACAGAGAGAGAGAGAGACAGGGACACAGAGAGAGAGAGAGACACAGAGAGAGAGAGAGAGAGAGAGAGAGAGAGAGAGAGAGACAGGGTCACAGAGAGAGACAGTTCATGTCACGCCACGACGTGGTAGGCCACACAAGCTCATAGAACGTGTGTGTGTGTGTGTGTGTGTGTGTGTGTGTGTGTGTGTGTGTGTGTGTACCTGTTCAGCAGCCTCTCTGCTCATGGCCAGGGCTAGCTGCAGCTGTAGCTCCTCCTCTCCGCTGGTCTGGGGCGGGCCTGTTCCAACTCTGAGCCTGGAACCGGAGACGTGGCTACACACACACACACACACACACAGACACACAGACGTTAGACATGCCTCAGCAGAACGGACACTGTAGTACTAGACTAGAGAGATTAAACAGAGACTATGACTGCTAAACACACACACACACACACACACACAGACACACACACACACACACACACACACACACACACCAGAGCAGCTTCTATGAGACTGTGGCTGGAAACAGTGAGTGTGTTGTTTCCGTGGGAACAGAGGCGGGGGCGGGAGTAGACGACGACAGCATGGTCGGAGACTGATGACATCATACATTTCTACTTTCGGTCTGCCTTGCTTTGCTGCCTCTCCCACTCTTCACCCCCTTCCCCCTATGTATGTCCCGTCTCCCCTGCAGTAACACGAACGGCCTTCCATTGGAGTTACTCAATGAAAGGGGGCAGCACTGAGCCATCTCCCCTGCAGTACCACGAACGGCCTTCCATTGGAGTTACTCAATGAAAGGGGCAGCACTGAGCCATCTCCCCTGCAGTACCACGACGGCCTTCCATTGGAGTTACTCAATGAAAGGGGGCAGCACTGAGCGTCTCCCCTGCAGTACCACGAACGGCCTTCCATTGGAGTTACTCAATGAAAGGGGGCAGCACTGAGGCGTCTCCCCCTGCAGTACCACGGACGGACTTCCATTGGAGTTACTCAATGAAAGGGGGCAGCACTGAGGCGTCTCCCCCTGCAGTACCACGGACGGCCTTCCATTGGAGTTACTCAATGAAAGGGGGCAGCACTGAGCCGTCTCCCCCTGCAGTACCACGAACGGCCTTCCATTGGAGTTACTCAATGAAAGGGGGCAGCACTGAGCCGAGTCCCCAAAGCGAACACATCCCTGTGTCGCTTGTCTTTTCTTCTTGCCCTTTGTGCTGTTGTCTTTGACCAATAATGTTTTGTACCCTGTTCTGTACTGCTACCATGTTGTATTGTCGTATGTCTCTTTATGTAGTGTTGTCTCTCTCGTTGTGATTATTGCATGTTTTGTCCTATATTTATATTGCATTCACTACATCCGTACCAGCCCGGAGGCCTTTATACCTTTTTGGAGGCCGTCATTGTAAATCAGAATGTGTTCTTAACTGACTTGCCTGGTTAAATCAAGAGTTCAATTAAAAAATGTAATTATAAAAAAAAGCACTGAGCTAGCCAGCAACGCCACTTCCTGGAGTAGCTTAAACTGCACATATTCAGTCTGATTGACACTCCATCCTAACCCACTACATATTCAGTCAGACTCCATCCTAACCCACTACATATTCAGTCTGACTCCATCCTAACCCACTACATATTCAGTCTGATTGAGACTCCATCCTAACCCACTACATGTTCAGTCTGACTCCATCCTAACCCACTACATATTCAGTCTGATTGACACTCCATCCTAACCCACTACATGTTCAGTCTGACTCCATCCTAACCCACTACATATTCAGTCTGATTGAGACTCCATCCTAACCCACTACATGTTCAGTCTGACTCCATCCTAACCCACTACATATTCAGTCTGATTGAGACTCCATCCTAACCCACTACATATTCAGTCAGACTCCATCCTAACCCACTACATGTTCAGTCTGACTCCATCCTAACCCACTACATATTCAGTCTGATTGAGACTCCATCCTAACCCACTACATATTCAGTCAGACTCCATCCTAACCCACTACATATTCAGTCTGATTAAGACTCCATCCTAACCCACTACATATTCAGTCAGACTCCATCCTAACCCACTACATATTCAGTCTGATTAAGACTCCATCCTAACCCACTACATATTCAGTCAGACTCCATCCTAACCCACTACATGTTCAGTCTGACTCCATCCTAACCCTCTTACATATTCAGTCAGACTCCATCCTAACCCTCTTACATATTCAGTCAGACTCCATCCTAACCCACTACATATTCAGTCAGACTCCATCCTAACCCACTACATATTCAGTCTGATTGACACTCCATCCTAACCCACTACATATTCAGTCTGACTCCATCCTAACCCACTACATATTCAGTCTGATTGAGACTCCATCCTAACCCACTACATATTCAGTCAGATTGAGACTCCATCCTAACCCACTACATATTCAGTCAGACTCCATCCTAACCCACTACATATTCAGTCTGATTGAGACTCCATCCTAACCCAGTACATATTCAGTCTGATTGAGACTCCATCCTAAACCACTACATGTTCAGTCTGACTGAGACTCCATCCTAACCCACTACATATTCAGTCAGACTCCATCCTAACCCACTACATATTCAGTCTGACTCCATCCTAACCCACTACATGTTCAGTCTGACTGAGACTCCATCCTAACCCACTACATATTCAGTCAGACTCCATCCTAACCCACTACATATTCAGTCAGACTCCATCCTAACCCACTACATATTCAGTCTGATTGAGACTCCATCCTAACCCAGTACATATTCAGTCTGATTGAGACTCCATCCTAAACCACTACATGTTCAGTCTGACTGAGACTCCATCCTAACCCACTACATATTCAGTCAGACTCCATCCTAACCCACTACATATTCAGTCTGACTCCATCCTAACCCACTACATGTTCAGTCTGACTGAGACTCCATCCTAACCCACTACATATTCAGTCAGACTCCATCCTAACCCACTACATATTCAGTCTGACTCCACCCCCACTACATATTCATCTGACTCCATCAACCCACTACATGTTCAGTCTGACAGACTCCATCCTAACCCACTACATATTCAGTCAGACTCCATCCTAACCCACTACATATTCAGTCTGACTCCATCCTAACCCACTACATATTCAGTCTGATTGAGACTCCATCCTAACCCACTACATGTTCAGTCTGACTGAGACTCCATCCTAACCCACTACATATTCAGTCTGATTGAGACTCCATCCTAACCCACTACATATTCAGTCTGACAGACTCCATCCTAACCCACTACATATTCAGTCTGACTCCATCCTAACCCACTACATATTCAGTCAGACTCCATCCTAACCCACTACATATTCAGTCTGACAGACTCCATCCTAACCCACTACATGTTCAGTCTGACTGAGACTCCATCCTAACCCACTACATATTCAGTCTGATTGAGACTCCATCCTAACCCACTACATATTCAGTCTGACAGACTCCATCCTAACCCACTACATATTCAGTCTGATTGAGACTCCATCCATATTCAGTCTGACAGACTCCATCCTAACCCACTACATATTCAGTCAGACTCCATCCTAACCCACTACATATTCAGTCTGATTGAGACTCCATCCTAACCCAACATATTCAGTCAGACTCCATCCTAACCCACTACATATTCAGTCTGATTGAGACTCCATCCTAACCCAGTACATATTCAGTCTGATTGAGACTCCATCCTAACCACTACATGTTCAGTCTGACTGAGACTCCATCCTAACCCACTACATATTCAGTCAGACTCCATCCTAACCCACTACATATTCAGTCTGACTCCATCCTAACCCACTACATGTTCAGTCTGACTGAGACTCCATCCTAACCCACTACATATTCAGTCAGACTCCATCCTAACCCACTACATATTCAGTCAGACTCCATCCTAACCCACTACATATTCAGTCTGATTGAGACTCCATCCTAACCCAGTACATATTCAGTCTGATTGAGACTCCATCCTAAACCACTACATGTTCAGTCTGACTGAGACTCCATCCTAACCCACTACATATTCAGTCAGACTCCATCCTAACCCACTACATATTCAGTCTGACTCCATCCTAACCCACTACATGTTCAGTCTGACTGAGACTCCATCCTAACCCACTACATATTCAGTCAGACTCCATCCTAACCCACTACATATTCAGTCTGACTCCATCCTAACCCACTACATATTCAGTCTGACTCCATCCTAACCCACTACATGTTCAGTCTGACAGACTCCATCCTAACCCACTACATATTCAGTCAGACTCCATCCTAACCCACTACATATTCAGTCTGACTCATCCTAACCCACTACATATTCAGTCTGATTGAGACTCCATCCTAACCCACTACATGTTCAGTCTGACTGAGACTCCATCCTAACCCACTACATATTCAGTCTGATTGAGACTCCATCCTAACCCACTACATATTCAGTCTGACAGACTCCATCCTAACCCACTACATATTCAGTCTGACTCCATCCTAACCCACTACATATTCAGTCAGACTCCATCCTAACCCACTACATATTCAGTCTGACAGACTCCATCCTAACCCACTACATGTTCAGTCTGACTGAGACTCCATCCTAACCCACTACATATTCAGTCTGATTGAGACTCCATCCTAACCCACTACATATTCAGTCTGACAGACTCCATCCTAACCCACTACATATTCAGTCTGATTGAGACTCCATCCTAACCCACTACATATTCAGTCTGACAGACTCCATCCTAACCCACTACATATTCAGTCAGACTCCATCCTAACCCACTACATGTTCAGTCTGACTCCATCCTAACCCACTACATATTCAGTCAGACTCCATCTTAACCCACTACATATTCAGTCTGATTGAGACTCCAGCCAGCCAGTGAGCCAGCCAGTGAGCCAGCCAGCCAGCCAGTCAGCCAACCAGCCAGCCAGTCAGCCAGCCAGTTAACCAGCCAGCCAGTCAGCCAGTGAGCCAGCCAGTCAGCCAACCAGCCAGCCAGCCAGTCAGCCAACCAGCCAGCCAGTCAGCCAGCCAGTCAACCAGCCAGCCAGTCAGACCAACAGACAGATATCCTAGTGATAAATATAGCCAGCCAGCCATCAATACAGCCCTGTCTCACAGACAGATATCCTAGTGATGTATAAATATAGCCAGACCAGCCATTCAGCCAGTAAGTCAGCCAACAGACAGATATCCTAGTGATGTATAAATATAGCCAGCCAGCCAGTCAGCCAGCCAGTCAGCCAACAGACAGATATCCTAGTGATGTATAAATATAGCCAGCCAGCCAGTCAGCCAGTCAGTCAGCCAACAGACAGATATCCTATGATGTATAAATATAGCCAGCCAGTCAGTCAACCAGCCAGCCAGTCAGCCAGTCAGTCAGCCAACAGACAGATATCCTGATGATGTATAAATAACCCAGTCAGCCAGTCATAAAGACACTACACATTATAACCTCAGACCATCTACTGATACATTATACTAACCCTGTCTCATAAAGACACTATCCTAGTGATGTATAAATATAGCCAGTCAGCCAGTCAGTCCTCAGCCATCAGACAGATATCCTAGTGATGTATAAATACCAGTCAGCCAGTCAGACCATCTGTATAAATATATAAATATAACCACAACAAACCATGAAAAAGGAAAACCAAAAACACTAAACATTATAACCCACCCATCTACTGATACATTATACTAACCCTGTCTCATAAAGACACTACACATTATAACCTCAGACCATCTACTGATACATTATACTAACCCTGTCTCATAAAGACACTACACATTATAACCTCAGACCATCTACTGATACATTATACTAACCCTGTCTCATAAAGACACTACACATTATAACCTCAGACCATCTACTGATACATTATACTAACCCTGTCTCATAAAGACACTACACATTATAACCTCAGACCATCTACTGATACATTATACTAACCCTGTCTCATAAAGACACTACTGATACATTATACATTATAACCTCAGACCATCTACTGATACATTATAACTAACCATCTACTGATACATTATACTAACCCTGTCTCAAAAGACACTACACATTATAACCTCAGACCATCTACTGATACATTATACTAACCCTGTCTCATAAAGACACTACACATTATAACCTCAGACCATCTACTGATACATTATACTAACCCTGTCTCATAAAGACACTACACATTATAACCTCAGACCATCTACTGATACATTATACTAACCCTGTCTCATAAAGACACTACACATTATAACCTCAGACCATCTACTGATACATTATACTAACCCTGTCTCATAAAGACACTACACATTATAACCTCAGACCATCTACTGATACATTATACTAACCCTGTCTCATAAAGACACTACACATTATAACCTCAGACCATCTACTGATACATTATACTAACCCTGTCTCATAAAGACACTACACATTATAACCTCAGACCATCTACTGATACATTATACTAACCCTGTCTCATAAAGACACTACACATTATAACCTCAGACCATCTACTGATACATTATACTAACCCTGTCTCATAAAGACACTACACATTATAACCTCAGACCATCTACTGATACATTATACTAACCCTGTCTCATAAAGACACTACACATTATAACCTCAGACCATCTACTGATACATTATACTAACCCTGTCTCATAAAGACACTACACATTATAACCTCAGACCATCTACTGATACATTATACTAACCCTGTCTCATAAAGACACTACACATTATAACCTCAGACCATCTACTGATACATTATACTAACCCTGTCTCATAAAGACACTACACATTATAACCTCAGACCATCTACTGATACATTATACTAACCCTGTCTCATAAAGACACTACACATTATAACCTCAGACCATCTACTGATACATTATACTAACCCTGTCTCATAAAGACACTACACATTATAACCTCAGACCATCTACTGATACATTATACTAACCCTGTCTCATAAAGACACTACACATTATAACCTCAGACCATCTACTGATACATTATACTAACCCTGTCTCATAAAGACACTACACATTATAACCTCAGACCATCTACTGATACATTATACTAACCCTGTCTCATAAAGACACTACACATTATAACCTCAGACCATCTACTGATACATTATACTAACCCTGTCTCATAAAGACACTACACATTATAACCTCAGACCATCTACTGATACATTATACTAACCCTCATAAAGACACTACACATTATAACCTCAGACCATCTACTGATACATTATACTAACCCTGTCTCATAAAGACACTACACATTATAATTTCAGACCATCTACTGATACATTATACTAACCCTGTCTCATAAAGACACTACACATTATAACCTCAGACCATCTACTGATACATTATACTAACCCTGTCTCATAAAGACACTACACATTATAACCTCAGACCATCTACTGATACATTATACTAACCCTGTCTCATAAAGACACTACACATTATAACCTCAGACCATCTACTGATACATTATACTAACCCTGTCTCATAAAGACACTACACATTATAACCTCAGACCATCTACTGATACATTATACTAACCCTGTCTCATAAAGACACTACACATTATAACCTCAGACCATCTACTGATACATTATACTAACCCTGTCTCATAAAGACCATCTACACATTATAAACCTCTCAGACCATCTACTGATACATTATACTAACCCTGTCTCATAAAGACACTACACATTATAACCTCAGACCATCTACTGATACATTATACTAACCCTGTCTCATAAAGACACTACACATTATAACCTCAGACCATCTACTGATACATTATACTAACCCTGTCTCATAAAGACACTACACATTATAACCTCAGACCATCTACTGATACATTATACTAACCCTGTCTCATAAAGACACTACACATTATAACCTCAGACCATCTACTGATACATTATACTAACCCTGTCTCATAAAGACACTACACATTATAACCTCAGACCATCTACTGATACATTATACTAACCCTGTCTCATAAAGACACTACACATTATAACCTCAGACCATCTACTGATACATTATACTAACCCTGTCTCATAAAGACACTACACATTATAACCTCAGACCATCTACTGATACATTATACTAACCCTGTCTCATAAAGACACTACACATTATAACCTCAGACCATCTACTGATACATTATACTAACCCTGTCTCATAAAGACACTACACATTATAACCTCAGACCATCTACTGATTATACATTATACCCTAACCCTGTCTCATAAAGACCATCTACTGACATTATACTAACCCTGTCTCATAAAGACACTACACATTATAACCTCAGACCATCTACTGATACATTATACTAACCCTGTCTCATAAAGACACTACACATTATAACCTCAGACCATCTACTGATACATTATACTAACCCTGTCTCATAAAGACACTACACATTATAACCTCAGACCATCTACTGATACATTATACTAACCCTGTCTCATAAAGACACTACACATTATAACCTCAGACCATCTACTGATACATTATACTAACCCTGTCTCATAAAGACACTACACATTATAACCTCAGACTACATCTACTGATACATTATAACTAACCCTGTCTCATAAAGACACTACACATTATAACCTCAGACCATCTACTGATACATTATACTAACCCTGTCTCATAAAGACACTACACATTATAACCTCAGACCATCTACTGATACATTATACTAACCCTGTCTCATAAAGACACTACACATTATAACCTCAGACCATCTACTGATACATTATACTAACCCTGTCTCATAAAGACACTACACATTATAACCTCAGACCATCTACTGATACATTATACTAACCCTGTCTCATAAAGACACTACACATTATAACCTCAGACCATCTACTGATACATTATACTAACCCTGTCTCATAAAGACACTACACATTATAACCTCAGACCATCTACTGATACATTATACTAACCCTGTCTCATAAAGACACTACACATTATAACCTCAGACCATCTACTGATACATTATACTAACCCTGTCTCATAAAGACACTACACATTATAACCTCAGACCATCTACTGATACATTATACTAACCCTGTCTCATAAAGACACTCACATTATAACCTCAGACCATCTACTGATACATTATACTAACCCTGTCTCATAAAGACACTACACATTATAACCTCAGACCATCTACTGATACATTATACTAACCCTGTCTCATAAAGACACTACACATTATAACCTCAGACCATCTACTGATACATTATACTAACCCTGTCTCATAAAGACACTACACATTATAACCTCAGACCATCTACTGATACATTATACTAACCCTGTCTCATAAAGACACTACACATTATAACCTCAGACCATCTACTGATACATTATACTAACCCTGTCTCATAAAGACACTACACATTATAACCTCAGACCATCTACTGATACATTATACTAACCCTGTCTCATAAAGACACTACACATTATAACCTCAGACCATCTACTGATACATTATACTAACCCTGTCTCATAAAGACACTACACATTATAACCTCAGACCATCTACTGATACATTATACTAACCCTGTCTCATAAAGACACTACACATTATAACCTCAGACCATCTACTGATACATTATACTAACCCTACTGTCTCATAAAGACACTACACATTATAACCTCAGACCATCTACTGATACATTATACTAACCCTGTCTCATAAAGACACTACACATTATAACCTCAGACCATCTACTGATACATTATACTAACCCTGTCTCATAAAGACACTACACATTATAACCTCAGACCATCTACTGATACATTATACTAACCCTGTCTCATAAAGACACTACACATTATAACCTCAGACCATCTACTGATACATTATACTAACCCTGTCTCATAAACACTACACATTATAACCTCAGACCATCTACTGATACATTATACTAACCCTGTCTCATAAAGACACTACACATTATAACCTCAGACCATCTACTGATACATTATACTAACCCTGTCTCATAAAGACACTACACATTATAACCTCAGACCATCTACTGATACATTATACTAACCCTGTCTCATAAAGACACTACACATTATAACCTCAGACCATCTACTGATACATTATACTAACCCTGTCTCATAAAGACACTACACATTATAACCTCAGACCATCTACTGATACATTATACTAACCCTGTCTCATAAAGACACTACACATTATAACCTCAGACCATCTACTGATACATTATACTAACCCTGTCTCATAAAGACACTATAACAGACCATTATAACCTCAGACCATCTACTGATACATTATACTAACCCTGTCTCATAAAGACACTACACATTATAACCTCAGACCATCTACTGATTATACATTATACTAACCCTGACACCATCTCTACTGATAATTATACTAACCCTGTCTCATAAAGACACTACACATTATAACCTCAGACCATCTACTGATACATTATACTAACCCTGTCTCATAAAGACACTACACATTATAACCTCAGACCATCTACTGATACATTATACCATAACCCTAACCCTGTCTCATAAAGACACTACACATTATAACCTCAGACCATCTATCTTATACTGTCTCATAAAGACACTTATAACCTAACCCTACTGTCATTATACAACCCTGTCTCAAGACACTACACATTATAACCTCAGACCATCTACTGATACATTATACTAACCCTGTCTCATAAAGACACTACACATTATAACCTCAGACCATCTACTGATACATTATACTAACCCTGTCTCATAAAGACACTACACATTATAACCTCAGACCATCTACTGATACATTATACTAACCCTGTCTCATAAAGACACTACACATTATAACCTCAGACCATCTACTGATACATTATACTAACCCTGTCTCACCATCTACTGAAATACTACACACTACACATTATAACCTCAGACCATCTACTGATACATTATACTAACCCTGTCTCATAAAGACACTACACATTATAACCTCAGACCATCTACTGATACATTATACTAACCCTGTCTCATAAAGACACTACACATTATAACCTCAGACCATCTACTGATACATTATACTACTAACCCTGTCTCATAAAGACACTACACATTATAACCTCAGACCATCTACTGATACATTATACTAACCCTGTCTCATAAAGACACTACACATTATAACCTCAGACCATCTACTGATACATTATACTAACCCTGTCTCATAAAGACACTACACATTATAACCTCAGACCATCTACTGATACATTATACTAACCCTGTCTCATAAAGACACTACACATTATAACCTCAGACCATCTACTGATACATTATACTAACCCTGTCTCATAAAGACACTACACATTATAACCTCAGACCATCTACTGATACATTATACTAACCCTGTCTCATAAAGACACTACACATTATAACCTCAGACCATCTACTGATACATTATACTAACCCTGTCTCATAAAGACACTACACATTATAACCTCAGACCATCTACTGATACATTATACTAACCCTGTCTCATAAAGACACTAACATTATAACCTCAGACCATCTACTGATACATTATACTAACCCTGTCTCATAAAGACACTACACATTATAACCTCAGACCATCTACTGATACATTATACTAACCCTGTCTCATAAAGACACTACACATTATAACCTCAGACCATCTACTGATACATTATACTAACCCTGTCTCATAAAGACACTACACATTATAACCTCAGACCATCTACTGATACATTATACTAACCCTGTCTCATAAAGACACTACACATTATAACCTCAGACCATCTACTGATACATTATACTAACCCTGTCTCATAAAGACACTTATAACACATCTATAACCTCCCTGTCTCAGACCATCTACTGATACATTATACTAACCCTGTCTCATAAAGACACTACACATTATAACCTCAGACCATCTACTGATACATTATACTAACCCTGTCTCATAAAGACACTACACATTATAACCTCAGACCATCTACTGATACATTATACTAACCCTGTCTCATAAAGACACTACACATTATAACCTCAGACCATCTACTGATACATTATACTAACCCTGTCTCAT
Source organism: Oncorhynchus tshawytscha (assembly GCF_018296145.1). NCBI lineage: Eukaryota > Metazoa > Chordata > Actinopteri > Salmoniformes > Salmonidae > Oncorhynchus > Oncorhynchus tshawytscha. The sequence continues at coordinate 3,784 of NW_024608377.1, read as the reverse complement.
AAAGACACTACACATTATAACCTCAGACCATCTACTGATACATTATACTAACCCTGTCTCATAAAGACACTACACATTATAACCTCAGACCATCTACTGATACATTATACTAACCCTGTCTCATAAAGACACTACTGACATTATAACCTCAGACCATCTACTGATACATTATACTAACCCTGTCTCATAAAGACACTACACATTATAACCTCAGACCATCTACTGATACATTATACTAACCCTGTCTCATAAAGACACTACACATTATAACCTCAGACCATCTACTGATACATTATACTAACCCTGTCTCATAAAGACACTACACATTATAACCTCAGACCATCTACTGATACATTATACTAACCCTGTCTCATAAAGACACTACACATTATAACCTCAGACCATCTACTGATACATTATACTAACCCTGTCTCATAAAGACACTACACATTATAACCTCAGACCATCTACTGATACATTATACTAACCCTGTCTCATAAAGACACTACACATTATAACCTCAGACCATCTACTGATACATTATACTAACCCTGTCTCATCTACTGATACATTATACTAACCCTGTCTCATAAAGACACTACACATTATAACCTCAGACCATCTACTGATACATTATACTAACCCTGTCTCATAAAGACACTACACATTATAACCTCAGACCATCTACTGATACATTATACTAACCCTGTCTCATAAAGACACTACACATTATAACCTCAGACCATCTACTGATACATTATACTAACCCTGTCTCATAAAGACACTACACATTATAACCTCAGACCATCTATTATATACCCCTCTCAGACCATCTACTCTACTGATACATTATACTAACCCTGTCTCATAAAGACACTACACATTATAACCTCAGACCATCTACTGATACATTATACTAACCCTGTCTCATAAAGACACTACACATTATAACCTCAGACCATCTACTGATACATTATACTAACCCTGTCTCATAAAGACACTACACATTATAACCTCAGACCATCTACTGATACATTATACTAACCCTGTCTCATAAAGACACTACACATTATAACCTCAGACCATCTACTGATACATTATACTAACCCTGTCTCATAAAGACACTACACATTATAACCTCAGACCATCTACTGATACATTATACTAACCCTGTCTCATAAAGACACTACACATTATAACCTCAGACCATCTACTGATACATTATACTAACCCTGTCTCATTAAAACCCTGTCTCACACTTATAACACCATCTACTGATATAAACCCTCAGACCATCTACTGATCTACATTATACTAACCCTGTCTCATAAAGACACTACACATTATAACCTCAGACCATCTACTGATACATTATACTAACCCTGTCTCATAAAGACACTACACATTATAACCTCAGACCATCTACTGATACATTATACTAACCCTGTCTCATAAAGACACTACACATTATAACCTCAGACCATCTACTGATACATTATACTAACCCTGTCTCATAAAGACACTACACATTATAACCTCAGACCATCTACTGATACATTATACTAACCCTGTCTCATAAAGACACTACACATTATAACCTCAGACCATCTACTGATACATTATACACTAACCCTGTCTACTGATAAATACTAACCCTGTCTCATAAAGACACTACACATTATAACCTCAGACCATCTACTGATACATTATACTAACCCTGTCTCATAAAGACACTACACATTATAACCTCAGACCATCTACTGATACATTATACTAACCCTGTCTCATAAAGACACTACACATTATAACCTCAGACCATCTACTGATACATTATACTAACCCTGTCTCATAAAGACACTACACATTATAACCTCAGACCATCTACTGATACATTATACTAACCCTGTCTCATAAAGATTATAACCTCACCATCTACTGACATTATAACCTCAGACCATCTACTGACCATACATTATTATACTAACCCTGTCTCATAAAGACACTACACATTATAACCTCAGACCATCTACTGATACATTATACTAACCCTGTCTCATAAAGACACTACACATTATAACCTCAGACCATCTACTGATACATTATACTAACCCTGTCTCATAAAGACACTACACATTATAACCTCAGACCATCTACTGATACATTATACTAACCCTGTCTCATAAAGACACTACACATTATAACCTCAGACCATCTACTGATACATTATACTAACCCTGTCTCATAAAGACACTACACATTATAACCTCAGACCATCTACTGATACATTATACTAACCCTGTCTCATAAAGACACTACACATTATAACCTCAGACCATCTACTGATACATTATACTAACCCTGTCTCATAAAGACACTCCAGTCAAATGAAGGAGAGACACAGACCACTCTCAGTCACGTGAAGGAGGGAACAGACTCAGTCACATGAAGGAGAGGAGGACAGACTCCAGTCACGTGAAGGAGGGAAGACAGACTCCAGTCACGTGAGGGAGGGAACAGACTGCAGTCACGTGGAGGAGGGAACAGACTGCAGTCACGTGGAGGAGGGAACAGACTCCAGTCACGTGAAGGAGGGAACAGACTCCAGTCACGTGGAGGAGGGAACAGACTCCAGTCACGTGGAGGAGGGAACAGACTCCAGTCACGTGAAGGAGGGACAGACTCCAGTCACGTGAAGGAGGGAACAGACTGCAGTCACTTGAAGGAGAGAACAGACTCCAGTCACATGAAGGAGAGAACAGACTCCAGTCACGTGAAGGAGGGAACAGACTCCAGTCACGTGAAGGAGGGAACAGACTCCAGTCACTTGAAGGAGAGAACAGACTCCAGTCACATGAAGGAGAGAACAGACTCCAGTCACGTGAAGGAGGGGACAGACTGCAGTCACGTGGAGGAGGGAACAGACTCCAGTCACGTGAAGGAGGGAACAGACTCCAGTCACGTGGAGGAGGAGAACAGACTCCAGTCACGTGGAGGAGGGAACAGACTCCAGTCACGTGAAGGAGGGAACAGACTCCAGTCACGTGGAGGAGGGAAGTCAGACTCCAGTCACGTGGGAGGAGGGAACAGACTCCAGTCACGTGGAGGAGGGAACAGACTCCAGCCACGTGAAGGAGAGAAGGGGAACAGACTCCAGTCACGTGGAGGAGGGAACAGACTCCAGTCACGTGAAGGAGAGAAGGGGAACAGACTCCAGTCACGTGGAGGAGGGAACAGACTCCAGTCACGTGAAGGAGGGAACAACAGACTCCAGTCACGTGGAGGAGGGAACAGACTCCAGTCACTTGAAGGAGAGAACAGACTCCAGTCACATGAAGGAGGGAACAGACTCCAGTCACGTGAAGGAGGGAACAGACTCCAGTCACGTGAAGGAGGGAACAGACTCCAGTCACGTGAAGGAGGGAACAGACTCCAGTCACGTGAAGGAGGGAACAGACTCCAGTCACGTGAAGGAGGGAACAGACTCCAGTCACGTGAAGGACAGAAGGGGAACAGACTCCAGTCACGTGAAGGAGAGAAGGGGAACAGACTCCAGTCACGTGGAGGAGAGAAGGGGAACAGACTCCAGTCACGTGAAGGAGGGAACAGACTCCAGTCACGTGAAGGAGAACAGACTCCAGTCACGTGAAGGAGGGAACAGACTCCAGTCACGTGAAGGGGAGAGTCACGTGAACAGACTCCAGTCACGTGAAGGAGAGAACAGACTCCAGTCACGTGAGGAGGGAACAGACTCCAGTCACGTGAAGGAGAGAACAGACTCCAGTCA
>NW_024608376.1:57500-59853 GCF_018296145.1 Oncorhynchus tshawytscha | reverse complement strand
GCTTGAAGAATTAAAAAATAATATTGTGCAAATATTGTACAATCCAGGTGTGTAAAGCTCTTAAGAGATTTGTACCCAGAAAGACTCACAGCTGTGATCGCTGTGAGTCTGCTGTAATCGCATCAAAGGTGATTCTAACATTATGTAAATTATATATTTCTTTATTTAATTTTCAATAATTTTGCTAAAAGTTCAAAAAAACATGTTTTCACTTTGTCATTATGGGGTATTGTGTAGATGGGTGATAAAATATATATTTAATCCATTTTGAATTCAGGCTGAAACACAACAATATGTGGAATAAGTCAAGGGGTATGGATATGTTCGAAAGACACTGAAGTACACATTATAATATAATAAACCGGGCTGTACTCACCAGGTTTGACAACGTGCCCTTTCATCCTCCATATTCTCAATGAGCATCAGGCTGTCAGGGGCTTCTGTCACTGTGTCCTCGTTCCTGTCTGTAAAAACACACAGAGAACACTGGGATAGGTCATGAATATGGCTCACAGTTATGCCTACAGCTTGTGGCCATATAGTTTTACGAAAAGGAAAGACAGGATTCAACTACTGTACCTGTCTGTGGTGAGGTGGGACCCGAGAAGGGCTTGGGTGCCCCTTAGACAGCGCTTTGGGGGATTGGTTGTAATCTGTGGGCTTTTTAAAGGGGGTTTTAGGGACAGTGTGGGTCGGGGATGAGTTTAGGCATGGATAGGAAGGACTGTGAGGGGCTACTGGGTTCTTTAGATGTAGATTTTGGTGATTTTGACGGGGTGGGCTTCTTCTTCTTAGGGCTGGACTTTGAGGAGAGTGAAGGGCTGGGAGGGTCTGGGAATGTGAATTGGGGTGACCGTGATGGTGTTAAAGGGGGTTTGCCTCTGGGTTTGAGTGACAGAGAGGGACTGGGGGCGTTGTTTGAGGAGGGATTGGAAGACAGTGAGGAGGTGGAGGGGTCTTTACATGGTGTTCTGGAAATGCGGATGTTCCTGGACACGGGAAGGAGGTGTTGAAGAAGCCAGACATCAGAGGAGGAAGGTTACGGAACATCTGGCCAAACTGCTCTGAGAACACTCCTGAAACAGACCACACAGAAAAGTAAACTGAACAAAGATATAAATGCAACATTCAACAATTTCAACGATTTTACTGAGTTACAGTTCATATAAGGAAACCAGTCAATTGAAATAAATTCATTAGGCCCTAATCTATGGATTTCACATGACTGGACAAGAGTGCGGCCATGGGTGGGTCTGGGAGGGCATAGGCCCACCCACTTAGTAATCAGACTCATCCACTGGGGAGCCAGGCCCACCCACTGGGGAGCCAGGACCTGCCAATCAGAATGAGTTTTCCTCACAAAAGTGCTTATTACAGACCGAAATAATCCTCAGTTTCATCAGCTGTCCGGGTGGCTGGTCTCAGACGATCCAGCAGGTGAAGAAGCTTGATGTGGAGGTCCTGGGCTGGCGTGGTTACACGAGGTCTGTGGTTGTGAGGGCAGTTGGACGTACTGCCAAATTCTCTAAATTGGAGGCGGCTTATGGTAGAGTGAATGTTCACTTCTCTGGCAACAGCTCTGGTGGACATTCCTTTCTTCAGCATGCCAATTGTACGCTCCTCAAAACTTGAGACATCTGTGGCATTGTGTCGTGTGACAAAACTGCAAATTTTAGAGTGGCCTTTATTGCCCCCAGCACAAGGTGCACCTGTGTAATGATCATGCTGTTTATTAATCAGCTTCTTGATTTGCCACACCTGTCAGATGGATGGATTATCTTGGCAAAAGAGAAATTCTCACTGACAGGGATGTAAACACACAGCAGACCAAGTGGGGATCAAAGGCTAAGAGAAAGTTTCAGATTTGGTCAACCAAAAATACGATTGTTAATTTGCTACGTGAGACTTATTTGATCGAATAGAAGTTTAGTAATATTTAGATTGTTACTAAAATAAGTGGCCGAACGTGGCATCTCGGCAGCTTTGAGAAAATATATTTTATATTGGAGTTCATACACATCTGCCCTTTCATTGGCTAGAATGTCCCTCCTGATCTCGCATCCACCCACCTGCCTTTACGCCACGATAACGACTTCCATTAATGGGCAGAGACCATCTCGTCATTATATACAGTTTCTCTGCAGAAATGTGACGCAACACTGCTCCCTAGTGAAGGCAACCAAACACCACAACTCTGTCACTCCTTGTAATCAACACTCCAGTTCTCCTTTCTGAAACTTTCTGATGTTGTGGCCCAGTGCTCACCCTCTCCTGCGGCGGGCCCTAGCAGACAGGGTCCAGAGAGGAGGTGCAGTCGGTGGGTGGACATGAGGACGGAGGGATCCATCATGAG
>NW_024608376.1:45000-52500 GCF_018296145.1 Oncorhynchus tshawytscha | reverse complement strand
TATTATTATAAACATATTATATATTCATATAAATACATATTAAATATACATATTATTAAATTTATTATTACATATAACATTTATTAAAACAAATATTATACATATTATTATTATTATTAAAATAAATATTAATTTATTATTAAATACATGTCAAACATATATTATTACATATTATTTAAATATTTTAACATATTTATTAAATTATATATTTAAACCATATATTAAATAATATATTTATATTATTTATAATATATATTATTAAACATATATAATTATATAAACATATTATTATTATATTAAAAATATTATTATTATTATAAAACATATTATTATTATATTACATATATTATATTATTATTATTATATTATTAAATATATATTATATTATTATTATTATTATTATTACATACATATATTATTATAAACATATTATTATATTTATTTTTATATATATTAACTATTAACATATTATTATTTATAACAAAACATATATTAAAACATATTATTATTATTATTATTATTATTAAATAAACATTATATTTAAACATATTTATTATTATTATTAAACATATTAATATATATTATATTATTAAACATTATATATTATTATACATATTATTATTTTTAAAACATTAAACATATTATTATTATAAATATTATTATTATTATTATTATTATTATTATTAAAAACATTACATTATTATTATTATTATTACATATTACATATAATATTATTATTATAAATATTATTATATATTATTAAGATGCATCCCTTATTATTACAACATATTATTATTAAAATTATTATTATTAAACACATATTATTATTATATATTAAACATATTATTATTATATTAAACATATTATTATTTTAAACATATTATTATTAAACATATTATTATATTAAAAACATTATTATTATAAACATTATTAATTATTAAACATATTTTATTATTATTTAAAAATATATTATTATTATATTATATTATTGCATATTTTTATTATTAAATATATTATTATTAAAATATATTATTATTATATATTAAAATAAATTATTATTATAATTATATATTAAAATATATATTATTATATACATATTATTATTAAACATATTATATAATGAAACATATTATTATTATTATTACATAAATATATATATTATTACATATATATTTTAAACATATTATTAAAATATATATAAAAGCATATTATTAAATTATAACATATTTAAAACATATATATTAATAATAAAATATATTAAACATATAAAAAATAATATTATTATTATTATATAAAACATATATATTTAAAACATATATTATTAAACATATTATATATAACATATATAAACATATTAAAAACATATTATATTATTAAATATTATATTAAATATAAAATATATATATATATATATATATATTATTAAAATATTATATATTAAAACATATTATTAAAATATATTATATATATTATATTAAAACATATATAAAATATATAAAACATATATTTATATATTATATATTATATTAAACATATTAAAACATATATATATATTATTAAACATATATTATTATATATATTAAAAATATAATATAAAATATATATTAAACATATTTATTAAACATATTATTAAAATATATATTATTATAAAATATATATTAAAATATATTAAACATATATTATTATATTTTATTATTATTATTATATAAAACATATTATTATTATTATTATAATAATATATATATTAAACATATTATTAACATATTAAAATATATATTAAATAAACACATATTATTATTATAAACATAAACATATATTAAACATATATATATTTACATACATTTATATTAAACATATATATTTAAAAATATTATTATTATTATTATTATTAAACATATTAAAATATATAAACATAAACATATTATTAAACATATTAATTATATATTAAACATATATTATTATTATTATAAATATTATTATAAAACATATATTATTATAACATATTATTAATTATTAAATATATTAAAACATATTATTACATTAAACATATTATATATTACACACATATATTAAAAACATATTATTATTTAAAATATATTATTAATTATATATTATAATTATATATACATATTTTAAATTTATATAAATTAAAATATTTTATAATAACATATTATTATTATTATAAAGATATTATATTTAATATTTTAAACATATATATTAAATATATTATTACATATTATTTATAAATATATATTATTAACATATTATTATATATATATATTAAACATATTATTAAAAATATATTATTAAACATATTAAACATATATTAAATTTAGATTATTATTTATATATATTATTATTTAAACATATATTATTATAACAAATATATATTATTATATATAAAATTTAAAATATATTAATATTACATATATTATATTATTAAAATAATATAAATATTATTATTTTTATATTATTATTAACATATACATTAAATATTTATTATAAAACATATTTATAAAACATATATATTATTAAATATTATTTATAGAAAAATATTATATATATATATATAATTATGATACATAAATTTAAATTATACATTATTATTATATACATATTAAATTATATTTATATTATTATATTATTAAATATATTTATTTATTATTATTACATATATATAAATTATATTATAAACATATATATTATTTTTACATATACTAAAAATATTATTATTTTAAACATACATATTATTATATTATTACTATATAAACATATTTATTATATTTATTATATATATTAAAACATATATCATAAATTTATTAAAAAGATATTAAATATTAATATTATATTATAAATATATATTATATATTATTTAAATACATATTATTTATTACATATTATTATAACATATATATTATATTAAACATATATTAAATATTATTAAATATATTATTACACATATAAATTATTATTAAACATATTATTATTATTTACTAAAACATATAAAACATTATATATTATTATTAAATTTTAAATTTAAAGATTATTAAACATATTATTTTAAACATATTAGAGAGAAACATATAATTAAATATTACAAAAATATTATTAAATATTATTATTACTAAACATATTATTATATATTATATATAGAAAGGATATATTAAATACATATATTATTAAATATTAAAATATATATAAAATATAAAACTATAATATATTATTATTAAACATATATATATATATATATTAAATATATATATTAAACATATTATATAAATCATATTTAAACATATATTATATTATTAAAACATATTAAAATTATTATAAAGAATTATTAAAACATATATATTTAAAATATTATTATTAATATAATATTATTTAAATATTATTATTATTATTATTATTATTATTAAATATATTATATCATAAACATATTATTATTATTATTATTAATTATATATTATTATTAAATATATATATTATTAAATACATATTATTATTATAAATATATTAATATTATATTATATATTAAACATTATATTATTATTAAAATATTATTATTATTATTTATAAAATAATTATATTATTTCAAACATATTATAAAATAAAATATTTATTAAACATATTATTATTATATTACATATATATTTAAATATTATTAAATTATTTATAATTTATTATTACATAAATATATATATTATTATATTATAAAATTATTATTATTATTATTATTTATATATTAAAATATTAATATATTATTAAAAATATTATTATTATATAATTATATTTTAAACATATATTATTAAACATATAATATTATTTATTATTATTATATTATATATTAAATATATATATTATTAAAACATATTATTATTACAGACATTAAAAGAATTATATATTATTAATAAACATATTAATTTATTATTATTATATAATATACATTATTATAGAGATATTATTATATTATTATATAAACATATTATTATACATATTATTATAACATTTTATTAAATATATTATAAATATTATTATTAAATATATATATTATAAATATATATTATTATTATTATATTATTACATTATAAAACATATATTATTTAAACATATATATTATTATTAACATATATTAATATAAACATAAATATTATATAAACATAAATATATATATTATTATACATATTATTATTTATATTAAACATATTATATATTATTAATATATATTAAAATATATTATTATTATTAAATTATTATTATATTATATAAATTATATTAAATATATATTATTATAAAATATATTATTAAATATTATTATTATATTAAATATTATTACATATTATTATATTAAATATATATTATTATTATTATTATTATTATATTATTATATTAAAATATTATTATTAATAATTAATATAAAACATATTATATTATTATTATATAAAACATATTATTATAAAACATATTATTATTATTATTAAACATTATATATATATATTATTATTATAATTTTAAAAAATATATTATTATTAAAACATATTATTATTAAGATTATACATATTATTATTATATTAAACATATTATTATAAATTTACATAAATATATTAAAAGATAGAGAGAATAGAAAGATTAGAAATATTAACATATTATTAAAATTAAATATTATTAGATATATTACAAATTATACATATTAAATAACATATTATTATTTAAATATATTATTATTATATATAAATATTATTATTATTATTATTATATATATATATTATATATTATTAACATATTATTAAAACATATATATTATATATTATATTATATTATACATATTATAATATATTATTAAACATAAAGATTATTATTATAAATATAATATATTAAAATTATATATTATATATACATATATTATTACAAAATATATTATTATTATTAATTATAAAACATATTATTATTATTAAATTATTATATATTATTATAAATTATTATTATATATTACAAACATATATTATATTTAAAATATATTATTATTATTTATTATAAATATTATTATATTAAATACATATTTATTATTATTATTAAACAATATTAATATATTATTATATATTATTATTATTATTATTATTACATAATATATATTACAGATTATTATTATTACATATTTATTATTATTATTAAATTAATATATATTATATTATATATTATTATTATATTAATATATATATTTACTTAAATATTATTATTATTATTATTATTATATTTATATTATTACATATATTATTATATATTAAATAAATTTTATTATTATACATTAAAGAGAAGATTATTATTTATTATATTATAGATATTATTATTTAGAAGAGATTATATATTTTAAATATTATTATTAAAGAGATATTACAAATACATATTTTATTAAATATATATAATACATATTATTATATTATATATATATATATTAAAATATTATTACATATAAATATATATATATATATATACATATTATATACAAATTATTGGTATTTTATTAAAATATTATTTATTATTATTAAAATATTATTAAATATTATATTATAACATATAGAGAATATATATATTATATATTATTATTATATTATATATATAAATTAAAAGAGATATTATATATTATTTATTATTATATATTATTAAACATATATATATTAATATAGATAAATTTAAATACATTATTTAAATATATATTTAAATTTAGAGAATATATTATTATTTTAAACCATATTAATATTATTAAACATATTATTAATATTATATATATATATTAAACATATTATATTTAAAATAAATATATATTACATATAAATATATATTATTAAAACATATAATTATATTTAATAAGATATAAATATTATATTATATATTATATTATATAACATATATTATTATTAAAACATATTATTATATAAAAATATATATTATATATATATATATATAACATATTAATTACATATATATATACACAATTATTATTATATATACATATATTATTATTACATTATATATATAATATATATTATTAAGAGATATTAGATTATTAAACATAAATATATACAGATAAACATATATTATTATTATTTAGAGATTATATAAGAGATATTATATTAATAATTATATATATATATTTAAAGATATATATATTATATATTAAAGATATTTTATATATTATTTTATTATATATATTATTAAACATATTATTATTATTAAACATATATTAAAATATACATATATATATACATAACATATTATATTATATTATAAGAGATATATAATAGATATTATTATTAAACATTATTATTATTATATTATATTATTAAGATATATTATTATATATATTTATTAGGATATTATTATATATATTATTATTATATTAAACATATTATTATTATTATATATATATATATATATATATTATTAGAGACAGATTAGAGATATATATAGAGAGAGACATATTATTAGATATAGAAAGAGATTATTAAAGATTATAGATTATTATTATTATAGAGAGAGAATATTTAAATATTAGAGAGATTATTATTAGAGAGAATATATTAATATATAAAATATTATTATTATATTAGAGATATAAATATTATTATTATAGAAATATAGATATATATATATATTATTATATATATAGATAATTATTATATTATTATTATACATATTATTATATAAGACAGATATTATTATTTACATATTATTATTATTATTAAGATTATTATTATTAAACATATATTATTATTATATTATATATTATTATATTATTATTATATATTTATTATTATATAAAGATATATTATATTATTACATATATATATATATTATTATATTATATATTTAAACATATATATTATTAATATATATAAAAATATATTTATTATATATATATTATTTACATTATTATTAAATATATATTATTATTATTATTATATTATATATTATTATTATTATTATTATTATTATTATTAGAGAGACATAAATATATTATATTAAGATATTTATAACATTATTATTATATTATATTATTATTATATATATAAATTATTATTATTATTAGAGAGATTATTATTATAAAACATATATTATATATTATATATTAAAACATATTATATTATGATTAAATATATTATTATTTATATATTATATTATTAAAATATATATATATTATTTATTATTATATATTATAAAATTATTATTTTATTAAATATATATATAAACATATTTTTATTATTATTATAATATTATATTATTATTATTATATATTATTTTAACAATTTTAAACATATTATATTATATATATAAAAACACATATTATTATTATTATTATTATATATATTTATTATTATTACATATATTATATAAGATATATATATTATTATATATTATATAAATTATTATTATAGATATATATATATATATATATTATATATAAGACATATATTATATATATATATATATAGATATTATATATTA
>NW_024608376.1:37500-42500 GCF_018296145.1 Oncorhynchus tshawytscha | reverse complement strand
TATTATATATACATATTATATATATATTATTAATACATATTATATATATATATATTATTATTATATATTAAATATATATTTAAACATATTATTAAACAGGGATATATATTATTATATATATATTATTATTATATAATATATATATTATTAAACATATATATATTATAAATATATAAATATTATTATATATATATATATATATATTAACATATTATTATTATATATATATATTAAATATATATTTATAAAGATATTATTTTATATACATATATTTATTAAACACATATATATTATATATATATTATATATTATATATTATTATTATTATATATATATATTATATATATATATTAAATATTATTATTATTTACATATATATATATTTTATTATTTATTAATATTATATATTTATTATTATTATTATTAAATATATTATATTATTATATATATTATATTATTAAATATATATATTATTATATTAAACATATTATTTTATATATTATATATTATACATATTATATATATTATTATATTATATTATATATTATTAAACATATATATTATTATTATTAAAATATATTTAATTATATTATTATTTATATAAAATATATTATAGATATATTATTTATTTAATATATATATTATTATTATAAAAATATTATTAAAACATATATATTAAGAAAAATATATTATTATAATATTTATTATTAAAGATATATATATTATATTATATATTATTATATATACATATATAAATTATATTATTATATATTACAAAATATTATTATTATATATTATATATTATTATAATATATTATTATAACATATATTATTATTATATTAAATATATATATATATTAAACATATATATATTATATATATATTATTATTTATTAAACATATATTATAATATTATTATTATATATATATATATTATATTAAACATATATATATTATTTAAATATTATTATTATTATTATATTATTTAAATATTATTATATATTAATATATATATTATTATAATATATTATTATAATATATATATAAATATTATATATATTATTAAATATATATATTATTATTATTAAACATATAAACATTATTATTATATATATTTATATATTATATTATATATTATTAAACATAAATATATTATATTTATATTAAATATTTATTATTAAAAATATATATATTAATATATATATTATATATTATTATTAAATATAAAACATATTTAAACATATTATTATAACATATATATTATATATATATTAAATATATTATATATTATATATTATTTAAATATATTATTATAAACATATATATTAAACATAATATATATTATTATTAAACATATTATTATATATTATTATTATTATTATTATTATTATAAACACATTATATATATTAAATATATATATTATTATTATATATTATTATAAATATTATTATATTATTAAAATATATATTACATATATATATTAAATATATTAAATATTATAAGAAACAAATATATTATTAATATTATTATTATATTAAATATTATTATTATTAAAAACATATTATTATTATTATATTTAAACATATATATTAAACATATTATTATTATATTATTATTTTATTATAAATATTATTATAATAAATATATATATTATATTATTAAATATTATATACATATTATTATTATATATTAAATTATATTAAATTTATTATTATATATTATTAAATTATTATTATTTTATTATTATTATAGATAATATATATTATTAAGATATTAACATATATATATTATTATTATTATTAAACATATTATTATATATATACATATTAAAACATATATATTATTATTATTATTATTATTAAAATATATTATTATATATTTATAGAAAATATATATTTTATTATTATATAATATATTATTATTATTATTAATATATATATATTATTATTATTAAGAGATATTATTATTATATTATTAAATATATATAAAATTATATTTATTATTATATATTATTTAAATTATATTAAACATTATTATATTATATAAAATATATTATATATATTATATATTATTAAAATATATATATTATTTAAATATTTTTATTATTATTATTATAATATATTATTATTATATATTATTAAACATTATTATATATATTATTAAACATATTATTATATATTATTATTATTATATAAAATATATTATATTTATTATTATTATTAAAAATATTATTATATATATATTTATATAAACATATTATTATTATTATTATTATTATTATTATTAAATATTATTATTATATACATATTATATATAACATATTATTATTAAAACATATTATTATAAAAAATATTATATTATATATTTTTAATATTATATATTTTAAAAATATATATTATTAAACATATTATTATTATTAAAACATATTATTATTTATTAAAACATATTATTATTATATATATATATTATATTAAATATTATTATTATTATTATAAATTATTATTATTATATATTATTTATATATATATATTATTATATTTATTAATAAAATATTATTATTTATTATAAACATATATATATTAAACATATATATTATTATTATTAAAAATATTTATTATAATATTATATATTTAAATTATTATATATATAATTATAAATATATTACATATTAAATTATAATTATTATTTAAACATTATATTATTATTAAAATATATATATTATTAAACATAATATTATTTATTATTATAATTATTATTATTAAAAAATATTATTATTTAAATATATTATTATTATATTACATATATTATATTATTATATATATTATTATTTAAACATTTAACATTTATTAAACATATTATTAAACATATAATTATATTATTAAACATATTATTATTAATATTATTTATTATTATTAAACATTTATTAAAATTATATTATTTAAATATATTTACATATTATTAAAACATATTATTTTAAAATATTATATATTAAACATATTATTATTAATAATATATTTATTAAATTATTATTATTTATTAACATATATTATTATTATTAAAAAATTATTATTATTATATTTAACATATAATTAAACATATATATATTTAAAATATATTATAAATTATTTATTATTATTATTAAATATTATTTATTAAATATTATTTATTATTATATTAAAAATATTATTATTATTATTATTATAAAATATATTATTAATATATATATTAAACATATTATTATTATTATATTATAAACATATTATATTATATATTTATTTATTAAACATTATTATTTATTATATTTAAACATATATTATATATAAAACATATTATTATTAAAAAGATATATTTATTATATATATTAAACATATTTTATATATATATATAATATTTATTATAAATATATATATTAAACATATATTTTATTATATTATTTAAAACATATTATTTATTATTAATAATATTATATATTAACACATATTATTATTATTAAATTATTATTAAATTTATATAAATATATTATTATTATATATAAACATATTATTTAAAAACATATTATTATTATTATATTATTATAAAAATATATTATTATAAAAATTATTATTAAACATATTATTATTATTATAATATTATTAAAACATATTATATATTATTTAAAATATTATTAATTAGGAATATTATTATTATATTATTATTATTATTTAAATATATTATTATTATTATTTTTAAAATATTATTTAAAATATTATATTATTAAAAATATTATTTATATTTAAATATATTATATTTAAACATATTATTATTATATATTATATTAAAACATATTATTAAACATATTAAACATATTATAAACATATATATTTATATAAACATATTTAAACATATTATTAAATTATATTTTAAAAATAAGATATTATTATTAAATATATTAAATTATATTTATTAAATGTTATATATTTAAAAATATATATTATTTATTAATATATATATAACATACACATTATAAATAAAACATATTAAGAGACATATTTAAACATACAGATATTATTAACATATATATTAAACATAGAAACATATTATTATAGATTATTAGATATATATTTAGAAAATTAAAACATATTTATTATTTTATTATTATATTATATTATATATATTATATATATTATTATAACATATTATATTATATAGATTATATATTTAAATATTATATATTATTTATTTATTAAACATATATATTATAAACATATTATATATTAAACATATTATTTAAATATATTATTATTATATATATAAACATATATTATTAAAAACATATATTTATATTAAAATATTATTATTATATTATATAAATATTATTATATATTAATATATATATATTATTATTATATATATATATTATTATATATATAAAATATATATTATATATTATATATTTTATTAAATTATTATTATAAATATTATTAAATTATATATATAAAATATATATTATTATTATTAAAACATATTATTAAATATTATTTATTATTTTATATTATTAAACATATATATTATTATATTATATTATTAATATATTATATATTATTTAATTAAAATATTATATATTATTATTTAAACATATTATTATTATTAAATTTATTATTATAAATATATTATATATTATTAAATATTATTATTAATTATATTAAACATATATTATTTTATTATTATTATTATTATTAAAATTAATTATATTATTAAACATATATATTATTATTATATTTATTATTATTAATATTTAAAAACATTATTTAAACATATTATTATTATATATAAACATATATTATTATTAAATATTATATTATATATATATTATATAAATATTATATTATTATTATAAATTATATATTATTATTATATATTATATATTAAACATATTATTAATTATTATTATTATTATATTATTATATATTATTATTATTATTATTATACATATATATATTATTATTATTATTAATATTAT
>NW_024608376.1:0-2500 GCF_018296145.1 Oncorhynchus tshawytscha | reverse complement strand
AGGAGAGAGGGAGAGAGGAAGAGAGGAAGAGAGGAAGAGAGGAAGAGAGAGAGAGAGGAAGAGAGGAGATAGGAGAGAGGAAGAGAGGAGTGAGGAAGAGAGGAAGAGAGGAGAGAGAGAGAGAGGAAGAGAGGAGAGAGGAGAGAGGAAGAGGAGAGAGGAGAGGGAGAGAGGAAGAGAGGAGAGAGAGGAGAGAGGAAGAGATGGAAGAGAGGAGAGAGAGAGAGGAAGAGAGGAGAGAGAGAGAGGAAGAGAGGAAGAGAGAGGAGAGAGGAAGAGAGGAAGAGAGGAAGAGAGATAGAGAGAGATAGGATATGAGAAGAAGAGAGAGTAGAGAAATGATGAGAAGAGAGTAGAGAGATATGAGAGTAGAGAGGAGAAAGAGAGAGATGAAGAGAATATATGAAACAGATGATGATGAAGCAGATGATATGGAAGAGATGATGATGAATAGAGGAAGAGAGAGAGGAAGAGGAAGAGAGGAGAGAGGAGAGAGAGGAAGAGAGGAAGAGAGGAGAGAGGAGAGAGGAAGAGAGGAAGAGAGGAGAGAGAGGAAGAGAGAGAGAGAGGAGAGAGGAAGAGAGGAGAGAGGAAGAGAGGAGAGAGGAGAGAGGAGAGAGGAAGAGAGGAGAGAGAGAGAGAGGAGAGAGGAAGAGAGGAGAGAGAGAGAGAGAGGAGAGAGAGAGATATTTGAGATAGGAGAGAGGAATATATTATATATATGAAATATATTATATATGTACATATATATATTAGCATATTTAAATATTTATTAAAATATATTATATATATTTATTATTATACATACACATATTATAGACATAAACATATTATGAATATTATAACATAATATTATTTACATATATATATATGCAAGATATAAATATATAGAGAGAAGAGAGGAAGAGAGGAGAGAGGAAGAGAGGAAGAGATGAGAGAAGAGAGGGGAAGAGAGGAAGAGAGGAAGAGAGGAGAGATAAAGAGAGGAATGAGAGATAGAAGAGAGTGAAGAGAGGAAAGGGTAGAGAGGAGAGAGGAGAGATAAAGAGAGGATAGAGAGGAGAGAGGAAGAGAGAGATAGGAAGAGAGGAAGAGAGAGAGAGGAGAGAGGAAGAGAGAAGAGAGAGATAGAGAGGAAGAGAGGAGAGGAGAGAGGAAGAGAGGAGAGAGGAGAGAGAGAGAGAGAGATAGAGAGAGAGAGGAGGAGGAGAGAGGAGAGAGGAAGAGAGGAGAGAGAGGGAGAGAGGAAGAGAGGAAGAGAGGAAGAGAGAGAGAGAGGAAGAGAGGAAGAGAGGAAGAGAGGAGAGAGGAAGAGAGGAAGAGAGGAAGAGGAGGAGAGAGAGGAAGAGAGGAGAGAGGAGAGAGGAAGAGAGGAGAGAGGAAGAGAGGAGAGAGAGGAAGAGAGGAGAGAGGAGAGAGGAGAGAGGAAGAGAGAGAGAGAGGAAGAGAGGAAGAGAGGAGAGAGGAAGAGAGAGAGAGAGAGAGAGAGAGAGAGAGAGGGAAGAGAGGAAGAGAGGAGATGAGGAGAGAGGGAAGAGAGGAAGAGAGGAGAGAGGAGAGAGGAGAGAGGAAGAGAGGAAGAGAGGAGAGAGGAAGAGAGGAAGAGAGGAGAGAGGAGAGAGGAGAGAGGAAGAGAGGAAGAGAGGAAGAGAGGAAGAGAGGAGAGAGGAAGAGAGGAGAGAGGAAGAGAGGAGAGAGAGGAGAGAGAGAGAGGAGAGAGGAGAGAGGAAGAGAGGAAGAGAGGAGAGAGGAGAGGGAGAGAGGAAGAGAGGAAGAGAGGAGAGAGGAGAGAGAGAGAGAGAGAGAGAAGAGAGGAGAGAGAGAGAGAGGAGAGAGGAAGAGAGGAGAGAGGAAGAGAGGAGAGAGGAAGAGAGGAAGAGAGAGAGAGAGGAAGAGAGGAAGAGAGGAGAGAGGAAGAGAGGAGAGAGGAGAGAGAGGAGAGAGGAAGAGAGGAAGAGAGAGAGAGAGGAAGAGAGGAAGAGAGGAGAGAGGAGAGAGGAGAGAGAGAGAGAGGAAGAGAGGAGAGAGGGAAGAGAGGAAGAGAGGAAGAGAGGAAGAGAGGAGAGAGAGGAAGAGAGGAGAGAGAGAGAGAGAGGAAGAGAGGAGAGAGGAGAGAGAGGAAGAGAGGAGAGAGGAAGAGAGGAGAGAGGAAGAGAGGAAGAGAGAGAGAGAGGAAGAGAGGAGAGAGAGAGAGGAGAGAGAGGAGAGAGGAGAGAGAGGAGAGAGGAAGAGAGGAAGAGAGGAGAGAGGAAGAGAGGAAGAGAGAGAGGAGAGGGAGAGAGGAAGAGAGGAAGAGATGAGAGGAGATGGAGGAGGAGAGACGAGATGAGAGAGGAGAGAGAGGGGAAGAGAGGAAGAGAGAGAGAGAGAGGGAGAGAGGAAGAGAGAGGAGGAGAGGAATAGAGGAACAGAGGAAGAGAGAGAGAGGAAGAGAGGGAGATAGAAGAGAGGAGAGAGAGGAGATGAGGAGAGAGAGAGAGAGAGAGAGAGAGAGAAAGAG
>NW_024608375.1:45000-59823 GCF_018296145.1 Oncorhynchus tshawytscha | reverse complement strand
ACACACGCACACATTTCCCTACATACACACACACACACACGCACACATTTCTACACACACACACACATTTCCCACACACACACACACACATTTCTCACACACACACACACGCACACATTTCTACATTTCCACACACACTACACACACACACACACACATTTCCCACACACACACACACATCACACATTTCCCCACACACACACACATTTCCCACACACATTTCTCACACACACACACACACACATTTCCCACACACACACACATTTCCCCACACACACTTCTCCCACACACACATTTCCCACACACACACACACACACATTTCTACACACACACACACATTTCCCCACACACTACACACACATTTCCCCACACACACACACACACATTTCCCTACACACACACACACACACATTTCCCCACACACACACACACACATTTCCCAACACACACACACACACTTTCCCCTACACACACACACACATTTCCCCTACACACACACTCACACATCTCACACACACATTTCACACACGCACACATTTCTCACACACACACACACACACACATTTTCCCCTACACACACATACACACATTTCCCTACACACATACACACATTTCCCCACACACACATTTCCCACACACACACACACATTTCACACACACATTTCCCCACACACACACACACATTTCTCCACACACACACACGCACACATTTCCCACACACACACTTTCCCACACACACACATTTCCCACACACACACACACATTTCACACACACACACACACACATTTCCCCACACACACACATTTCCCCACACACACATATTCACACACACACACACACATTTCACACACACACACACATTTCCACCCACACACACACACACACATTTCACACACACACACACATTTCCCCCACACACACATTTCCCACACACACACACACACACATTTCCCCACACACACACACATTTCACACACACACACATTTCACACACACACACACTTACACACACACACACACACACACACATTTCCCCTACACACACACACACACACATATTTCCTACACACACACACACATTTCCCCACACACACACACACATTTCCACACACACACACACACACACATTTCCACACACACACACACATTTCACACACACACACACACATTTCTACCCACACACACACATTTCCCACATACACACCCACATTTCACACACACTACACATTTCACACACACACACATTTCCCACACACACACACACATTTCCACTACACACACACGCACACACATTTCACACACACATCACTACACACACATCACACACACATTTCCCACACACACACACACACACACATTTCACACACACACACACACACACACACACACATTTCCCTCACACACACACATACACACATTTCCCACACACACACGCACACATTTCTACACACACACACACATTTCCCACACACACACATTTCCCCACACACACATTTCTACACACACACACACACACACACATTTCCCACACACACACACATTTCACACACACACACATTTCCCACACACACACACACACACATTTCACCCACACACACACGCACACATTTCTCACACACACACACACTTACACTACGACACACACACACACATTTCTCACACACACACACACACACATTTCACACACACACACATTTCACACACACACACACACATTTCCCACACACACACTACACTACACACACACACACACACACATTTCACACACACACACACACACACATCACTTCACACACACACACATTTCTCACACACACACACACACACATTTCACACACACATTTCCCCACACACACACACACACACACACACACACATTTCTACACACACACACACACACATTTCCCACACACACACACACACATTTCACACACACACACACACACACACACACACATTTCACACACTACTACACACACACATTTCACCCACACACACACAGCATGCATTACATACACACACACATTTCCCTCACACACACACACACATTTCACACACACACATTTCACACTACACACACACACACACACATTTCCCCACACACACACACACACACATTTCCCCACACACACACACATTTCCCACACACACATTTCACACTTTCACACACACACACACACATTTCCCCACACACACACACACACATTTCACACACACACACACACATTTCCCTCACACACACACACACACATTTCACTACACACACACACCCACACATTCCCTACACACACACACACATTTCACACATGCACACACATTTCCCACACACACACACATTTCCCTCACACACACACACACATTTCACACACACACACACACACACACATTTCCTACACACACACACACACACATCCCACACACACACACACACACATTTCTACACACACACACACACACACACATTTCCACACACACACACACACATTTCCCACACACACACACACACATTTCTACACACACATATTTCCCACACACACACACACACATTTCCCACACACACACACACACACATTTCCACACACACACATCTCACACACACACACACACACACACACATTTCCCCACACACACACACACACACATTTCCCCACACACACACACACACACATTTCCCACACACACACACATTTCCCCACACACACACACACACACATTTCTACACACACACACACACATTTCCCACACACATTTCCCCACACACACACACACACACATCTTCCCCACACACACACACACATTTCCCCCACACACACACACATTCACACACACACACATTTCCCTACACACACACACACACATTTCCCCACACACACACACACACACATTTCTACACACACACACACACATTTCCCACACACACACACACACACACATTTCCCCACACACACACACACACACACATTTCCCACACACACACACACACACACACACACATTTCCCCACACACACACACACACACACACACACACACATTTCCCACACACACACACACATTTCACACACACACATTTCCCACACACACACACACACACACATTTCTCACACACACACATTTCCCCACACACACACACACACATTTCCCCACACACACACAGACACATTTCCCCCACACACACACACACATTTCCCCACACACACACGCACACATTTCCCCACACACACACACACATTTCCCCACACACACACACATTCGTACATTTCACATCACTGTGATTTCCCACACACACACACCGCACACATTTCCACACACACACACATTTCCCACACACACACATACACGCACACATTTCGCACACACACGCACGTGACATTTCCACACACACACACATTTCCACACACACACACGTACATTTCCTCTACACATTACACACACACACACACACATTTCCTCTACACACATATTTCCACACACACACACACACACACATTTCCCACACACACACACACCCCACACACACATTTCACACACACACACACACACATTTCCACACACTTCCCACACACACACGCATTTCCCCACACACACACGCACACATACATTTCTACACACACACACATTTCCCCACACACACAGCTTGAATTAGCAAACACATTTCACACACACACACACACATTTCCACACACACACACACACATTTCCCCCACACACACACACACACACACATTTCACACACACACATCTCTCTCTACACACACACACACACTTTCCCCACACACACACACACTTCCCTCACACACACACACATTTCCCCACACACACATTTCACACACACATTTCCCCACACACATTTCTCCCACACACACACACACATTTCCCCACACACACACACACACACACACATTTCCCACACACACACACACATTTCCCACACACACACACATTTCCCCCACACACACACACACATTTCCCCACACACACACACACATATTTCCCACACACACACACACATTTCCCCCACACACACACACATTTCCACACACACACACACACATTTCACACACACACACACATTTCCACACACACACATTTCCCCACACACACACACATTCACACACACACATTTCCCCACTACACACACACACACATTTCCCACACATCACACACACATTTCACACACACACACACATTTCACACACACACACATTTCCCCACACACACACACACACACACATTTCCCCACACACACACACATTTCCCCACACACACACATTTCCACACACACACACACACACACATTTCCCCCACACACACACACATTTCCCCCACACACACACACATTTCCCACACACACACACATTTCCCACACACACACACACACACACATTTCCCACACACACACACACACATTTCTCCCACACACACATTTCACACACACACATTTCACACACACACACATTTCCCCACACACACACACACACACACATTTCCCCACACACACACACATATTTCCCCACACACACACACACATTTCCCACACACACACACACATTTCCCCACACACACACACATATTTCCTCACACACACACACATTTCCCCACACACACACATTTCCCCCACACACACACATTTCACACACACACATTTCCCCCCACACACACATTTCACACACACACATTTCCCACACACACACATTTCCCACACACACACATTTCACACACACACACATTCCCCACACACACATTTCACACACACACATTTCACACACACACACACACACACATTTCACACACACACACATTTCCCCACACACACACATTTCACACACACACACACATTTCCCACACACACACACATTTCCCACACACACACACACACACACACATTTCCCACACACACACACATTTCACACACACACTTTAATCACACACACACACACACACATTTCCCACACACACACACACACACATTTCCCCCACACACACATTTCCCACACACACATTTCACACTCACACACATTTCCCCACACACACACACACATTTCCCACACACACACACATTTCCCCACACACACACACACATTTCCCCACACACACACACACATTCACACACACACACACACACATTTCCCACACACACACATTTCCCCACACACACACACACACATTTCCACACACACACACACACACACACATTTCCACACACACACACATTTCCCACACACACACACATTTCCCCCACACACACACACACATTTCCCCACACACACATATTTCCACACACACATTTCCCCACACACACACACACACACATTTCCCACACACACACACACACACTTTCTCACACACACACACACACATTTCCCCACACACACACACACACACACATTTCCACACACACACACACACATTTCCCCACACACACACACACATTTCCCCCACACACACACACACACATTTCCACACACACACACACACATTTCACACACACACACACACATTTCCACACACACACATTTCCCCACACACACATTTCCCCACACATTACACACACACACACATTTCCCCACACACACACACACACATTTCCCTACACACACACACACATTTCCCACACACACACACACATTTCCCACACACACACACACACACACATTTCTACACACACACACATTTCCCCACACACACACACACACACATTTCCCTCACACACACACACTTCCCACACACACACACATTTCACACACACACACACACACACATTTCTACACACACACACACACACACACACACATTTCCCCACACACACACACACACACACACACACACATTTCCCCACACACACACACACATTTCCCACACACACACATTTCCCACACACACACACACACACATTTCACACACACACATTTCCCTCACACACACACACACACATTTTCCCCACACACACACACATTTCCCACACACACACACACATTTCCCCACACACACACGCACACATTTCACACACACACACACACACATTTCCCACACACACACACACATTTCCCCACACACACACACACACATTTCTCTACACACACACACACACATTTCCCCACACACACACACATTTCACACACACACACATTTCCTACACACACTTCCCCTACACACACACACACATTTCACACACGCACACATTTCCCTCCCACACACACACATTTCCTACACACACACACACACATTTCCCCACACACACACTTCCCCACATCACATTTCCACACACACACACACACACATTTCCACACACACACACATATTTCCCCACACACACACATTTCTACACACACACACTTTCCCCACACACACACACTTTCCCTCACACACACACACATTTCTCACACACACACACACACACACATTTCCCCACACACACACATTTCCCCCACACACACACACACATTTCCCACACACACACACATTTCACACACACAGCATTTGCATTACACACACACACACACACACACACATTTCCCACACACACACACACACATTTCCCACACACACACACATTTCCCCACACACACATTTCCCTCACACACATTTCCCACACACACATTTCCCACACACACACACACATTTCCACACACACACACACACATTTCCCACACACACACACATTTCCCACACACACACACACACACATTTCCCCACACACACACACACACATTTCCCACACACACACACACACACACATTTCCCCACACACACACACATTTCCCCACACACACACACATATTTCCCCACACACACACACACACATTTCCCCACACACACACACACATTTCCCCACACACACACACACACATTTCCCACACACATTTCACACACACACATTTCCCACACACACATTTCCACACACACACACACATTTCCCACACACACACACACACACATTTCCACACACACATCACATTTCCCACACACACACACACATTTCCCCCACACACACACACATTTCCCCACACACACACACACACATTTCACACACACACACACATATTTCCCCCACACACACACACACATTTCACACACACACCCACACACACACACATTTCCCCACACACACACACATTTCCCCACACACACACATTTCCCCACACACACACACACACACATTTCCCCACACACACACACACACACACATTTCCCACACACACACATTTCACACACACACATTTCCCCACACACACACACATTTCCCACACACACACACATTTCACACACACACACACACACACATTTCCCACACACACATTTCCCCACATTTCATACGCACACACATTTCCACACACACATATTATTACACACATTACTTTCTACACATTTTCCACACACATTAATATATTTCTCTACACACACATATAATATTTCACACACGTACACATTTTTACACATTACACATTTCACACACATTTCCTCTTACACACATTTACACACACATTTACACACACACACACACACACACATTTCCCCCACACACATTTCCCCACACACACGCACACATTTCCCCACACACACACATTTCACACACACACACTCTCATACACACACATTTCTACACACACACACACACATTTCCCACACACACACACACGCACACATTTCCCACACACACACTTCCCCCACGCACACATTTCCCCACACACACACACACACATTTCCCTACAGCTTGAATTACACAAACACACACACATTTCCACACACACACACACACATTTCCACACACACACACACATTTCCACACACACACACACACACATTTCCCACACACACACACACACATTTCCCACACACACACACTTTCCCCACACAATATTGACACACACATTTCCCCACACACACACACACATTTCTACACACACACACGCATTACTACACATTTCTACACATACACACACACATTTCTACACACACACACACACACACACACACACACATTTCCACACACACACACATTTCACACACACACACATTTCCACACACACACACACACACATTTCCACACACACACACACAACAAACATTTCTATTACTAACACATAATTTATTTTCCTTTACACACACATTTCACACACACACACACACATGCATTACTATTACGCACATACACATTTCTACACATTTCACACACACACACATTTCCACACACATTGGCCACACACACACATTTCACACACACATACACACACATTTCCACACACACACACATTTCTCATTACACACATTTACACATTATCACACATTATTTGTACACACACACAATATTTCCCTAATACACACACATGCTACATATTTCCCGACACATTACTAACACTTCCCCACACACACACACATTTCCCCACACACACACACACGCACACATTTCCCACATAAACACACACACACACATTTCTAGCACACACACACACATTTTCCACACACACACACATTTCACAGCTTGAATTAGTAAACATTTCCCACACACACACACATTTCCCCACACACACACACACACACATTTCCCCACACACAAACACACTTTCCCCACACACACACACACCTCCCACACACACACATTTCACACACACACACACACACATTTCACACACACACACACACACATTTCCCACACACACACACACACATTTCCCCACACACACATTTCCACACACACACACACACACACACATATTTTCCTACACACACACATTTCCCACACACACACATTTCACACACACACACATTATTTCTCCCACACACACACACACATTATTTCCCACACACACACATTTACACACACACACTTCCCACACACACACACACACGCACACATTTCCCCCACACACACACATTCTACACACACACACACATTTTCCCCACACACACATTTCACACACACATACACATTTTCCTCTACACACACACACACATTTCCCCACACACACACACATTTCCACACACACACACACATTTCCCACACACACACACACGCACATTTCCCCCTACACACACACACATTTTTCACACACACATTTCACACACACACATTTCACACACACACATACATTTCCCCACACACAATACCTCCACACACATTTCCACACACACACATTTCCACACACACACATTTCCCACACATTTCCCACACACACACACACACATTTCCCCACACACACACATTTTCCCACACACACACACACTTCCCACACACACACACACACATTTCCCCCACACACACACACATTTCCCCACACACACACACACATTTCACACACACACACACATTTCCCACACACACATTACACACACATTTTCACACACACACATTTGCCACACACATTTCACACACACACACACATTTCACACACACACACACATTTCTCTCACACACACATTCCCCCACACACACACATTTCACACACACACACACATTTCCCCCACACACACACACACACATTTCCCCACACACACACACACACATTTCCCCACACACACACACACATTTCTCACACACACACACACACACACACATTTCCCACACATTTCACACACACACACACACATTTCCACACACACACACACACACATTTCACACACACACACACACATTTACACACACATTTCCCACACACATACACACACACACACACATTTCCCACACACACACACACACACACACACACATTTCCCCACACACACACACACACACACACACACACATTTAAAACACACACACACATTTCCCACACACACACACACACACCCCACACACACACACACATTTCACACACACATTTCCCACACACACACACACACACACATTTCCCCACACACACACACATTCCCACACACACACACATTTCCACACACACACACACACATTTCCCCACACACACACACACACACACACACACACACACACATTTCCCACACACACACATTTCTACACACATTTCTCACACACACACATTTCACACACACACATTTCCACACACACACATTTCCCACACACACACACATCTACACACACACACACACACACACACACATTTCCCCCACACACACACATTTCCCCACACACATTTCCCCACACACACACACATTTCCCCCACACACACACACACATTTCCCCCACACACACACACATTCCCCACACACTACACCCCCCTGTTACAGGCAGTCTCACCAGGTGTGTATCTGAGCCAGAGTGCCCCCAGCCCCCAAGCGGAGGACCCCCCAGGGTGGAGGGGGTTTTAGACTCTGAGGCCGGGAGGGGAGGGAGGGGCTGAAAGACACTTTAGAGCCAGAGGGACCTTCCCACAGCTCACCAGAGGAGGAGTTACATCCTCCTGAGACCATTTGACACAGACTGGAGAAGTCCGGGGAGGAATACACACACAGGGAGGGAGATGAGAAGGATTTCCCCACACACAAGAGACATTTCCCCACAGAACAATCCATAAGGTGATAAATGACCTGAATTTCCCCATGACACAAGGAGAAGTTTTCCCCACATTTATACGTCACAATGTGATGGGGATTATCAATCACCCATATTCCTGATTTAAATTCACAGTATAGACTACTGATCACAATGAACAATCATTTATATTTATCGTCCCAGCTGAGGGTTAGAGAGTCAGACCATTCCCACAGCGGGGAGAGTCAGACATTCCCCCAGGGAGAGTCAGACACACATTCCCCCACGGGGAGAGTCAGACCTACCCGTAGTGGGAGAGTCAGACCCACCACACACATTTCCCCACCCGTACAGAGTCACATTTCCCCCACACACAGTCAGACCCCCACCCGGGTGGGGGAGAGTCAGACCTACACACACACATTTCCCCACACCAGAGTCAGATTCCCCCGTAGCGGGGAGAGTCACATCTACACCCCCTGTTACAGGCAGTCTCACCAGGTGTGTATCTGGAGTCAGAGTGCCCCCAGCCCCCAAGCGGAGAGGAGCTTCCCCAGGGTGGAGGGGTTTCTGACCTGAGGCCGGGAGGGGGCGGGAAGAGGCTGAAAGACCTTTAGGAGCCAGAGGACCTTCCACAGCTCATGGGCCAGAGAGAGAGTTACATCCTCCTGGAGACCAGAGTCAGACTCTCCGGACTGACTGGGGGAGAGTCAGAAGGGAGAGAGAAAGGGATGAGAGAGGAGAGAGACAATCCATAAGGTGATAAATGACCTGAATTGATAATGACAGAAGGAGAAGTTTACAACATTGGGATTTATACCTCCAATGTGATGAGTTGGATTATCAATCACCCATATTAACAAACTGATTTAAATTCTCTAGTATAGACTACTGATCACAATGAACAATCATTTATATTTATCGTCCCAGCTGAGGGTTAGAGAGTCAGACCTACCCGTAGCGGGGAGAGTCAGACCTACCCGTAGCGGGGAGAGTCAGACCTACCCGTAGCGGGGAGAGTCAGACCTACCCGTAGCGGGGAGAGTCAGACCTACCCGTAGCGGGGAGAGTCAGACCTACCCGTAGCGGGGAGAGTCAGACCTACCCGTAGCGGGGAGAGTCAGACCTACCCGTAGTGGGGAGAGTCAGACCTACCCGTAGTGGGGAGTCAGACCTACCCGTAGTGGGGAGAGTCAGACCTACCCGTAGTGGGGAGAGTCAGACCTACCCGTAGCGGGGAGAGTCAGACCTACCCGTAGCGGGGAGAGTCAGACCTACCCATAGTGGGGAGAGTCAGACCTACCCGTAGTGGGGAGAGTCAGACCTACCCGTAGTGGGGAGAGTCAGACCTACCCGTAGTGGGGAGAGTCAGACCTACCCGTAGTGCTTTGTGTTGTACTGGTGAGTGAACCACTGTGGCTGGAGGCACGACTAGATGACCAGGCACTGTTAGAAGGCATCGTGGTGTTCAGAGATGAGGATGGTCCTGAGGAGCGAGAAAGGAGAGAAGAGAGGAGAGAGAGATCGAAAAGAGGGAAGGAGAGAGAAAGGAGAGAGAAAAAGAGAGACACACAGTTACCACCGGACAGAACAATAGACTCCAAAAGCAGGGATGAAATGAAGCTAGTCCACTAGCCTGAGGACAGACCGGGTTGGTTGACTGTAGAAGTACAAATCATCAAGTCAGGGATATTCAATAGTGCTGAGCGATTAAACAACATTTCACTTATTTGGGGTTTTTAAAACAAACAAATGACCGACATTGGTTCAAATATTTCAATTCCTTTTCAGATAAAGTTGTAGTTTCTAAATAAATCAGATCAAGTCTGAACTGTGTGATGTAGTAGGGAGTTGTAGTTTCTAAATAAATCAGATCAAGTCTGAACTGTGTGATGTAGTAGGGAGTTGTAGTTTCTAAATAAATCAGATCAAGTCTGAACTGTGTGATGTAGTAGGGAGTTGTAGTTTCTCCAGAGATAAATCAGATCAAGTCTGAACTGTGTGATGCAGTAGGGAGTTGTAGTTTCTCCAGAGATAAATCAGATCAAGTCTGAACTTATATATATATAAAACTAATGTAATATATAATATATATATAAATCTAATGTAATATATAATATATATATAAATCTAATGTAATATATAATATATATATATAAAATCTAATGTAATATATATATATATAAGACGAATGTAATATATAATATATATATATATAAAACTAATGTAATATATAATATATATATAAATCTAATGTAATATATAATATATATATAAAAACTAATGTAATATATAATATATATATAAAAACTAATGTAATATATAATATATATATAAAACTAATGTAATATATAATATATATATATAAATCTAATGTAATATATATAAATCTAATGTAATATATAATATATATATAAATCTAATGTAATATATAATATATATATAAATCTAATGTAATATATAATATATATATATAAATCTAATGTAATATATAATATATATATATAAATCTAATGTAATATATAATATATATATAAATCTAATGTAATATATATAAAACTAATGTAATATATAATATATATATAAAACTAATGTAATATATAATATATATAGTGTCCTGTCAGGTCTCTGGTCTACATAGAGGACAGTGTGTGTTACCTGTCAGGTCTCTGAGGTGGTCTACATAGAGGACAGTGTGTTACCTGTCAGGTCTCTGAGGTGGTCTATGTGGCGGACAGTGTGTGTTACCTGTCAGGTCTCTGAGGTGGTCTACATAGAGGACGGTGTCCTGTCAGGTCTCTGGTCTACGTAGAGGACGGTGTCCTGTCAGGTCTCTGGTCTACATAGAGGACGGTGTCCTGTCAGGTCTCTGGTCTACGTAGAGGACGGTGTCCTGTCAGGTCTCTGGTCTACATAGAGGACGGTGTCCTGTCAGGTCTCTGGTCTACATAGAGGACAGTGTCCTGTCAGGTCTCTGGTCTACATAGAGGACGGTGTCCTGTCAGGTCTCTGGTCTACGTAGAGGACGGTGTCCTGTCAGGTCTCTGGTCTACATAGAGGACGGTGTCCTGTCAGGTCTCTGGTCTACATAGAGGACGGTGTCCTGTCAGGTCTCTGGTCTACATAGAGGACAGTGTCCTGTCAGGTCTCTGGTCTACATAGAGGACGGTGTCCGGTCAGGTCTCTGGTCTACATAGAGGACAGTGTCCTGTCAGGTCTCTGGTCTAAGTAGAGGACGGTGTGTTACCTGTCAGGTCTCTGAGGTGGTCTACATAGAGGACGGTGTCCTGTCAGGTCTCTGGTCTACATAGAGGACGGTGTCCTGTCAGGTCTCTGGTCTAAGTAGAGGACAGTGTGTGTTACCTGTCAGGTCTCTGGTCTAAGTAGAGGACAGTGTGTGTTACCTGTCAGGTCTCTGAGGTGGTCTATGTGGCGGACAGTGTTGATGGAAAGGTTGTTGATGACACTTCCAGGGGTCACGAAAGGGTCAGTCTCAGGGTCGATGTTGGGGTAACCTTTCCATGGCTCCCCGGGCCGGAACTCTGGGGAGGGACATACAGGAATAGAGAGTGAGGGGGGTCTGGAGAGAGTTATACAGGAATAGAGAGAGAGGGGGGTCTAGAGAGAGTTATACAGGAATAGAGAGTGAGGGGGGGGTCTGAGAGAGTTATACAGGAATAGAGAGTGAGGGGGGTCTGGAGAGAGTTATACAGGAATAGAGAGTGAGGGGGTCTGGAGAGAGTTATACAGGAATAGAGAGTGAGGGGGGTCTGGAGAGAGTTATACAGGAATAGAGAGTGAGGGGGGTCTGGAGAGAGTTATACAGGAATAGAGAGTGAGGGGGGGTCTGGAGAGAGTTACACAGGAATAGAGAGTGAGGGGGGTCTGGAGAGAGTTACACAGGAATAGAGAGTGAGGGGGTCTGGAGAGAGTTATACAGGAATAGAGAGTGAGGGGGGGTCTGGAGAGAGTTACACAGGAATAGAGAGTGAGGGGGGTCTGGAGAGAGTTACACAGGAATAGAGAGTGAGGGGGGTCTGGAGAGAGTTATACAGGAATAGAGAGTGAGGGGGGTCTGGAGAGAGTTATACAGGAATAGAGAGTGAGGGGGGTCTGGAGAGAGTTATACAGGAATAGAGAGTGAGGGGGGTCTGGAGAGAGTTACACAGGAATAGAGAGTGAGGGGGTCTGGAGAGAGTTATACAGGAATAGAGAGTGAGGGGGTCTGGAGAGAGTTATACAGGAATAGAGAGTGAGGGGGGTCTGGAGAGAGTTATACAGGAATAGAGAGTGAGGGGGGTCTGGAGAGAGTTATACAGGAATAGAGAGAGAGGGGGGTCTGGAGAGAGTTACACAGGAATAGAGAGTGAGGGGGTCTG